>NW_027597637.1:0-72000 GCF_964194155.1 Cetorhinus maximus
CATAACCCACTGTCTATTGTATTAACTCACTGTCTATTATAATAACTCACTGTCTATTGCAATAACCCACTGTCTATTGCATTAACTCACTGTCTATTGTAATAACCCACTGTCTGTTGTAATAACCCACTGTCTATTGTATTAGCTCACTGTCTATTATAATAACCCACTGTTTATTGTATTAACTCACTGCCTAATGTAATAACTCACTGTCTGTCTATTGTAATAACCCACTGTCTATTGTAATAACTCACTGTCTGTCTATTGTAATAACCCACTGTCTGTCTATTGAAATAACCCACTGTCTGTCTATTGTAATAACCCGCTCTCTGTCTATTGTAATAACCCATTGTCTGTCTATTGTAATAACGCACTGTCTGTCTATTGTAATAACACACTCTCTGTCTATTGTATTAACCCACTGTCTGTCTATTGTAATAACCCACTGTCTGTCTATTGTATTAACCCACTGTCTGTCTATTGTAATAACTCACTGTCTGTCTATTGTAATAACTCACTGTCTGTCTATTGTAATAACCTACTGTCTGTCTATTGTAATAACCCACTGTCTGTCTATTGCATTAACCCACTGTCTATTGTAATAACCCACTCACTGTCTATTGTAATAACTCACTGTCTGTCTATTGTAATAACTCACTGTCTGTCTATTGTAATAACCTACTGTCTTTCTATTGTAATAACCCACTGTATGTCTATTGCATTAATCCACTGTCTATTGTAATAACCCACTCACTGTCTATTGTAATAACTCACTGTCTGTCTATTGTAACAACTCACTGTCTGTCTATTGTAATAACTCACTGTCTGTCTATTGTAATAACCTACTGTCTGTCTATTGTAATAACCCACTGTCTGTCTATTGCATTAACCCACTGTCTATTGTAATAACCCACTCACTGTCTATTGTAATAACTCACTGTCTGTCAATGGTAATAACCCACTGTCTATTGTAATAACTCACTGTCTATTGTAATAACTCACTGTCTATTATAATAACCCACTGTCTATTGTATTAACTCACTGTCTATTATAATAACTCACTGTCTATTGTAATAACCCGCTGTCTATTGCATTAACTCACTGTCTATTGTAATAACCCACTGTCTGTTGTAATAACCCACTGTCTATTGTATTAGCTCACTGTCTATTATAATAACCCACTGTTTATTGTATTAACTCACTGTCTATTGTAATAACCAACTGTCTATTGTAATAACCCACTGTCTATTGTATTAACTCACTGTCTATTATAATAACCCACTGTCTGTTGTAATAACTCACTGTCTATTATAATAACCCACTGTCTATTGTATTAACTCACTGTCTATTGTAATAACCCACTGTCTATTGTAATAACTCACTGTATATTGCATTAACCCACTGTCTATTGTAATAGCCCACTCACTGTCTATTGTAATAACTCACTGTCTGTATATTGTAATAACCCACTGTCTATTGCAATAACTCACTGTCTATTGTAATAACCTACTGTCTATTGTAATAACTCCCTGTCTATTGCATTAACCCACTGTCTATTGTAATAACCCACTCACTGTCTATTGTAATAACTCACTGTCTGTATATTGTAATAACCCACTGTCTATTGTAATAACCCAGTGTCTATTGTAATAACCCACTGTTTATTGTATTAACTCACTGTCTGTTGTAATAACCCACTGTCTGTTGTAATAACTCACTGTCTATTGTAATAACCCACTGTCTATTGTAATAACTCACTGTCTATTGTAAGAACCCACTGTCTATTGTAATAACTCACTGTCTATTGTAATAACCCACTGTCTATTGTAATAACCCACTGTCTATTGTAATAACTCACTGTCTATTGTAATAACTCACTGTCTATTGTAATACCCCACTGTCTATTGTATTAACTCACTGTCTATTGTAATACCCCACTGTCTATTGTAATAACCCACTGTCTATTGTAATAACCCACTGTTTATTGTATTAACTCACTGTCTATTGTAATAACCCACTGTCTATTCCATTAACTCACTGTCTATTGTAATAACCCACTGTCTATTGTAATAACTCACTGTCTATTGTAAGAACCCACTGTCTATTCCATTAACTCACTGTCTATTGTAATAACCCACTGTCTATTGTAATAACTCACTGTCTATTGTAAGAACCCACTGTCTATTGTAATAACTCACTGTCGATTGTAATAACCCACTGTCTATTGTAATAACCCACTGTCTATTGTAATAACTCACTGTCTATTGTAATAACCCACTGTCTATTGTAATAACTCACTGTCTATTGTAATACCCCACTGTCTATTGTATTAACTCACTGTCTATTATAATAACTCACTGTCTATTGTAATAACCCACTGTCTATTGCATTAACTCACTGTCTATTGTAATAACCCACTGTCTGTTGTAATAACCCACTGTCTATTGTAATAACCCACTGTCTGTTGTAATAACTCACTGTCTATTATAATAACCCACTGTCTATTGTATTAACTCACTGTCTATTGTAATAACCCACTGTCTATTGTAATAACTCACTGTCTATTGCATTAACCCACTGTCTATTGTAATAACGCACTCACTGTCTATTGTAATAACTCATTGTATGTATATTGTAATAACCCACTGTCTATTGTAATAACTCACTGTCTATTGTAATAACTCACTGTCTATTGTATTAACTCATTGTCTATTGTAATAACCCACTGTCTGTTGTAATAACTCACTGTCTATTATAATAACCCACTGTCTATTGTATTAACTCACTGTCTATTGTAATAACCCACTGTCTATTCCATTAACTCACTGTCTATTGTAATAACCCACTGTCTATTGTAATAACTCACTGTCTATTGTAAGAACCCACTGTCTATTGTAATAACTCACTGTCTATTGTAATTACCCACTGTCTATTGTAATAACCCACTGTCTATTGCATTAACTCACTGTCTATTGTAATAACCCACTGTCTATTGCATTAACGCACTGTCTATTGTAATAACCCACTGTCTATTGTAATAACCCACTGTCTATTGTAATAACCCACTGTCTATCGTAATAACCCACTGTCCATTGTATTAACTCACTGTCTATTGTAATAACGCACTGTCTATTGTAATAACTCACTGTCTATTGTAATAACCCACTGTCTATTGTATTAACTCACTGTCCATTGTAATAACCCACTGTCTATTATAATAACTCACTGTCTATTGTAATAACCCACTGTCTATTGCATTAACTCACTGTCTATTGTAATAACTCACTGTCTATTGTAATAACCCACTGTCTATTGTAATAACTCACTGTCTGTTGTAATAACTCACTGTCTGTTGTAATAACCCACTGTCTATTGTAATATCCCACTGTCTATTGCATTAACTCACTGTCTATTGTAATAACCCACTGTCTGTTGTAATAACTCACTGTCCATTGTAATAACCAACTGTCTATTGTAATAACCCACTGTCTATTGTATTAACTCACTGTCTACTGTAATAACCCACCGTCTATTGCATTAACTCACTGTCTAATGTAAGAACCCACTGTCTATTGTATTAACTCACTGGCTATTGTAATAACCCACTGTCTAGTGCATTAACTCACTGTCTAATGTAATAACCCACAGTCTATTGTAATAACTCAGTCTATTGTAATAACCCACTGTCTATTGTAATAACTCACTGTCTATTGTAAGAACCCACTGTCTATTGTAATAACCCACTGTCTATTGCATTAACTCACTGTCTAATGTAATAACCCACTGTCTATTGTAATAACTCACTGTCTATTGTAATAACCCACTGTCTATTGTAATAACTCACTGTCTATTGTAAGAACCCACTGTCTATTGTATTAACTCACTGTCTATTGTAATAACCCACTGTCTATTGTAATAACTCACTGTCTATTGTAAGAACCCACTGTCTATTGTATTAACTCACTGTCTATTGTAATAACCCACTGTCTATTGTAATAACTCACTGTCTATTGTAATAACCCACTGTCAATTGTATTAACTCACTGTCTATTGTAATAACCCACTGTCTATTGTAATAACTCAGTCTATTGTAATAACCCACTGTCTATTGTATTAACTCACTGTCTATTGTAATAACTCACTGTCTATTGTAATAACCCACTGTCTATTGTATTAACTCACTGTCTATTGTAATAACCCACTGTCTATTGTAATAACCCACTAATTATTGTATTATCTCAGTCTATTGTAATAACCCACTGTCTATTGTATTAACTCAATGTCTATTGTAATAACCCACTGTCTATTGTAATAACTCACTGTCTATTATAATAACCCACTGTCTATTGTATTAACTCACTGTCTATTGTAATAACCCACTGTCTATTGCATTCACTCACTGTCTATTGTAATAACCCACTGTCTATTGTAATAACTCACTGTCTATTGTAAGAACCCACTGTCTATTGTAATAACCCATTGTCTATTGTAATAACTCACTGTCTATTGTAATAACCCACTGTCTATTGTAATAACTCACTGTCTGTTGTAATAACTCACTGTCTGTTGTAATAACCCACTGTCTATTGTAATATCCCACTGTCTATTGCATTAACTCACTGTCTATTGTAATAACCCACTGTCTGTTGTAATAACTCACTGTCCATTGTAATAACCAACTGTCTAATTGTAATAACCCACTGTCTATTGTATTAACTCACTGTCTACTGTAATAACCCACCATCTATTGCATTAACTCACTGTCTACTGTAAGAACCCACTGTCTATTGTATTAACTCACTGTCTATTGTAATAACCCACTGTCTAGTGCATTAACTCACTGTCTAATGTAATAACCCACTGTCTATTGTAATAACTCACTGTCTATTGTAATAACCCACTGTCTATTGTAATAACTCACTGTCTATTGTAAGAACCCACTGTCTATTGCATTAACTCACTGTCTATTGTAATAACCCACTGTCTATTGTAATAACTCACTGTCTATTGTAAGAACCCACTGTCTATTGTATTAACTCACTGTCTATTGTAATCACCCACTGTCTATTGTAATAACTAACTGTCTATTGTAATAACCCACTGTCTATTGTAATAACTCTCTGTCTATTGTAATAACCCACTGTCTATTGTAATAACTCACTGTCTATTGTAATAACCCACTGTCAATTATATTAACTCACTGTCTATTATAATAACCCACTGTCTATTGCATTAACGCACTGTCTTTTGTAATAAGCCACTGTTTATTATATTAACTTACTGTCTTTGTAATAACCCACTATCTGTCTATTGCATTAACTCACTGTCTATTGTAATAATTCACCGTCTGTCTCTATTGTAATAATCCACTGTCTGTCTATTATAATAATTCACTCTGTCTCTATTGTAATAACCCGTGTCTGTCCATTGTAATAACTCAGTCTGTCTGTTGTAATAATTCACCGTCTGTCCATTGTAATAATTCAATGTCTGTCTCTATTGTAATAACTCACTGTCTATTGTAATAACCCACTTTCTATTGTAATAACTCACTGTCTGTCTACTGTAATAACCCACTGTCTGTCTATTGTAATAACCCACCCTCTGACTATTGTAATAACCCACTCTCTGCCTATTGTAATAACCCACTGTCTGTCTATTGTAATAACCCACTCTGTCTATTGTATTAACCCACTGTCTGTCTATTGTAATAACTCACTGTCTGTCTATTGCATTAACGCACTGTCTATTGTAATAACCCACTCACTGTCTATTGTAATAACTCACTGTCTGTCTATTGTAATAACCCACTGTCTATTGTAATAACTCACTGCCTATTGTAATAACTCACTGTCTATTGTAATAACCCACTGTCTATTGTAATAACCCACTGTCTATTGTAATAACCCACTGTCTATTATCATAACCCACTGTCTATTGTATTAACTCACTGTCTATTATAATAACTCACTGTCTATTGCAATAACCCACTGTCTATTGCATTAATTCACTGTCTATTGTAATAACCCACTGTCTGTTGTAATAACCCACTGTCTATTGTATTAGCTCACTGTCTATTATAATAACCCACTGTTTATTGTATTAACTCACTGCCTAATGTAATAACTCACTGTCTGTCTATTGTAATAACCCACTGTCTATTGTAATAACTCACTGTCTGTCTATTGTAATAACCCACTGTCTGTCTATAGAAATAACCCACTGTCTGTCTATTGTAATAACCCGCTCTCTGTCTATTGTAATAACCCATTGTCTGTCTATTGTAATAACGCACTCTCTGTCTATTGTATTAACCCACTGTCTGTCTATTGTAATAACCCACTGTCTGTCTATTGTAATAACCCACTGTCTGTCTATTGTATTAACCCACTGTCTGTCTATTGTAATAACTCACTGTCTGTCTATTGTAATAACTCACTGTCTGTCTATTGTAATAACCTACTGTCTGTCTATTGTAATAACCCACTGTCTGCCTATTGCATTAACCCACTGTCTATTGTAATAACCCACTCACTGTCTATTGTAATAACTCACTGTCTGTCTATTGTAATAACTCACTGTCTGTCTATTGTAATAACCTACTGTCTGTCTATTGTAATAACCCACTGTATGTCTATTGCATTAATCCACTGTCTATTGTAATAACCCACTCACTGTCTATTGTAATAACTCACTGTCTGTCTATTGTAACAACTCACTGTCTGTCTATTGTAATAACTCACTGTCTGTCTATTGTAATAACCTACTGTCTGTCTATTGTAATAACCCACTGTCTGTCTATTGCATTAACCCACTGTCTATTGTAATAACCCACTCACTGTCTATTGTAATAACTCACTGTCTGTCAATGGTAATAACCCACTGTCTATTGTAATAACTCACTGTCTATTGTAATAACTCACTGTCTATTATAATAACCCACTGTCTATTGTATTAACTCACTGTCTATTATAATAACTCACTGTCTATTGTAATAACCCGCTGTCTATTGCATTAACTCACTGTCTATTGTAATAACCCACTGTCTGTTGTAATAACCCACTGTCTATTGTATTAGCTCACTGTCTATTATAATAACCCACTGTTTATTGTATTAACTCACTGTCTATTGTAATAACCAACTGTCTATTGTAATAACCCACTGTCTATTGTATTAACTCACTGTCTATTATAATAACCCACTGTCTGTTGTAATAACTCACTGTCTATTATAATAACCCACTGTCTATTGTATTAACTCACTGTCTATTGTAATAACCCACTGTCTATTGTAATAACTCACTGTATATTGCATTAACCCACTGTCTATTGTAATAGCCCACTCACTGTCTATTGTAATAACTCACTGTCTGTATATTGTAATAACCCACTGTCTATTGCAATAACTCACTGTCTATTGTAATAACCTACTGTCTATTGTAATAACTCCCTGTCTATTGCATTAACCCACTGTCTATTGTAATAACCCACTCACTGTCTATTGTAATAACTCACTGTCTGTATATTGTAATAACCCACTGTCTATTGTAATAACCCAGTGTCTATTGTAATAACCCACTGTTTATTGTATTAACTCACTGTCTGTTGTAATAACCCACTGTCTGTTGTAATAACTCACTGTCTATTGTAATAACCCACTGTCTATTGTAATAACTCACTGTCTATTGTAAGAACCCACTGTCTATTGTAATAACTCACTGTCTATTGTAATAACCCACTGTCTATTGTAATAACCCACTGTCTATTGTAATAACTCACTGTCTATTGTAATAACTCACTGTCTATTGTAATACCCCACTGTCTATTGTATTAACTCACTGTCTATTATAATAACTCACTGTCTATTGTAATAACCCACTGTCTATTGTAATAACCCACTGTTTATTGTATTAACTCACTGTCTATTGTAATAACCCACTGTCTATTCCATTAACTCACTGTCTATTGTAATAACCCACTGTCTATTGTAATAACTCACTGTCTATTGTAAGAACCCACTGTCTATTCCATTAACTCACTGTCTATTGTAATAACCCACTGTCTATTGTAATAACTCACTGTCTATTGTAAGAACCCACTGTCTATTGTAATAACTCACTGTCGATTGTAATAACCCACTGTCTATTGTAATAACCCACTGTCTATTGTAATAACTCACTGTCTATTGTAATAACCCACTGTCTATTGTAATAACTCACTGTCTATTGTAATACCCCACTGTCTATTGTATTAACTCACTGTCTATTATAATAACTCACTGTCTATTGTAATAACCCACTGTCTATTGCATTAACTCACTGTCTATTGTAATAACCCACTGTCTGTTGTAATAACCCACTGTCTATTGTAATAACCCACTGTCTGTTGTAATAACTCACTGTCTATTATAATAACCCACTGTCTATTGTATTAACTCACTGTCTATTGTAATAACCCACTGTCTATTGTAATAACTCACTGTCTATTGCATTAACCCACTGTCTATTGTAATAACGCACTCACTGTCTATTGTAATAACTCATTGTATGTATATTGTAATAACCCACTGTCTATTGTAATAACTCACTGTCTATTGTAATAACTCACTGTCTATTGTATTAACTCATTGTCTATTGTAATAACCCACTGTCTGTTGTAATAACTCACTGTCTATTATAATAACCCACTGTCTATTGTATTAACTCACTGTCTATTGTAATAACCCACTGTCTATTCCATTAACTCACTGTCTATTGTAATAACCCACTGTCTATTGTAATAACTCACTGTCTATTGTAAGAACCCACTGTCTATTGTAATAACTCACTGTCTATTGTAATTACCCACTGTCTATTGTAATAACCCACTGTCTATTGCATTAACACACTGTCTATTGTAATAACCCACTGTCTATTGCATTAACGCACTGTCTATTGTAATAACCCACTGTCTATTGTAATAACCCACTGTCTATTGTAATAACCCACTGTCTATCGTAATAACCCACTGTCCATTGTATTAACTCACTGTCTATTGTAATAACGCACTGTCTATTGTAATAACTCACTGTCTATTGTAATAACCCACTGTCTATTGTATTAACTCACTGTCCATTGTAATAACCCACTGTCTATTATAATAACTCACTGTCTATTGTAATAACCCACTGTCTATTGCATTAACTCACTGTCTATTGTAATAACCCACTGTCTGTTGTAATAACCCACTGTCTATTGTAATAACCCACTGTCTGTTGTAATAACTCACTGTCTATTATAATAACCCACTGTCTATTGTATTTACTCACTGTCTATTGTAATAACCCACTGCCTATTGTAATAACTCACTGTCTATTGCATTAACCCACTGTCTATTGTAATAACGCACTCACTGTCTATTGTAATAACTCATTGTATGTATATTGTAATAACCCACTGTCTATTGTAATATCTCACTGTCTATTGTAATAACTCACTGTCTATTGTATTAACTCACTGTCTATTGTAATAACCCACTGTCTGTCTATTGTAATAACTCACTGTCTGTCTATTGTAATAACCTACTGTCTGTCTATTGTAATAACCCTCTATCTGTCTATTGCATTAAACCACTGTCTATTGTAATAACCCACTCACTGTCTATTATAATAACTCACTGTCTGTCTATTGTAATAACTCACTGTCTGTCTATTGTAATAACCTACTGTCTATTGTAATAACTCACTGTCTATTATAATAACCCACTGTCTATTGTATTAACTCACTGTCTATTATAATAACTCACTGTCTATTGTAATAACCCGCTGTCTATTGCATTAACTCACTGTCTATTGTAATAACCCACTGTCTGTTGTAATAACCCACTGTCTATTGTATTAGCTCACTGTCTATTATAATAACCCACTGTTTATTGTATTAACTCACTGTCTATTGTAATAACCAACTGTCTATTGTAATAACCCACTGTCTATTGTATTAACTCACTGTCTATTATAATAACCCACTGTCTGTTGTAATAACTCACTGTCTATTATAATAACCCACTGTCTATTGTATTAACTCACTGTCTATTGTAATAACCCACTGTCTATTGTAATAACTCACTGTCTATTGCATTAACCCACTGTCTATTGTAATAACCCACTCACTGTCTATTGTAATAACTCACTGTCTGTATATTGTAATAACCCACTGTCTATTGTAATAACCCACTGTCTATTGTAATAACCCATTGTTTATTGTATTAACTCACTGTCTGTTGTAATAACCCACTGTCTGTTGTAATAACTCACTGTCTATTGTAATAACCCACTGTCTATTGTAATAACTCACTGTCTATTGTAAGAACCCACTGTCTATTGTAATAACTCACTGTCTATTGTAATAACCCACTGTCTATTGTATTAACTCACTGTCTATTATAATAACTCACTGTCTATTGTAATAACCCACTGTCTATTGTAATAACCCACTGTTTATTGTATTAACTCACTGTCTATTGTAATAACCCACTGTCTATTCCATTAACTCACTGTCTATTGTAATAACCCACTGTCTATTGTAATAACTCACTGTCTATTGTAAGAACCCACTGTCTATTGTAATAACTCACTGTCTATTGTAATAACCCACTGTCTATTGTAATAACCCACTGTCTATTGTAATAACTCACTGTTTATTGTAATACCCCACTGTCTATTGTATTAATTCACTGTCTATTATAATAACTCACTGTCTATTGTAATAACCCACTGTCTATTGCATTAACTCACTGTCTATTGTAATAACCAACTGTCTGTTGTAATAACTCACTGTCTATTATAATAACCCACTGTCTATTGTATTAACTCACTGTCTATTGTAATAACCCACTGTCTATTGTAATAACTCACTGTCTATTGCATTAACCCACTGTCTATTGTAATAACGCACTAACTGTCTATTGTAATAACTCATTGTATGTATATTGTAATAACCCACTGTCTATTGTAATAACTCACTGTCTATTGTAATAACTCACTGTCTATTGTATTAACTCACTGTCTATTGTAATAACCCACTGTCTGTTGTAATAACTCACTGTCTATTATAATAACCCACTGTCTATTGTATTAACTCACTGTCTATTGTAATAACCCACTGTCTATTCCATTAACTCACTGTCTATTGTAATAACCCACTGTCTATTGTAATAACTCACTGTCTATTGTAAGAACCCACTGTCTATTGTAATAACTCACTGTCTATTGTAATTACCCACTGTCTATTGTAATAACACACTGTCTATTGCATTAACTCACTGTCTATTGTAATACCCCACTGTCTATTGCATTAACTCACTGTCTATTGTAATAACCCACTGTCTATTGTAATAACCCACTGTCTATTGTAATAACCCACTAGCTATCGTAATAACCCACTGTCCATTGTATTAACTCACTGTCTATTGTAATAACCCACTGTCTGTTGTAATAACTCACTGTCTATTATAATAACCCACTGTCTATTGTATTAACTCACTGTCTATTGTAATAACCCACTGCCTATTGTAATAACTCACTGTCTATTGCATTAACCCACTGTCTATTGTAATAATGCACTCACTGTCTATTGTAATAACTCATTGTATGTATATTGTAATAACCCACTGTCTATTGTAATAACTCACTGTCTATTGTAATAACTCACTGTCTATGGTATTAACTCACTGTCTATTGTAATAACCCACTGTCTGTTGTAATAACTCACTGTCTATTATAATAACCCACTGTCTATTGTATTAACTCACTGTCTATTGTAAGAACCCACTGTCTATTGTAATAACTCACTGTCTTTTGTAAGAACCCACTGTCTATTGTAATAAGTCACTGTCTATTGTAATAACCCACTGTCTATTGTAATAACCCACTATCTATTGCATTAACTCACTGTCTATTGTAATAACCCACTGTCTATTGCATTAACTCACTGTCTATTGTAATAACCCACTGTCTATTGTAATAACCCACTGTCTGTTGTAATAACTCACTGTCTATTATAATAACCCACTGTCTATTGTATTAACTCACTGTCTATTGTAATAACCCACTGTCTATTCCATTAACTCACTGTCTATTGTAATAACCCACTGTCTATTGTAATAACTCACTGTCTATTGTAAGAACCCACTGTCTATTGTAATAACTCACTGTCTATTGTAATTACCCACTGTCTATTGTAATAACCCACTGTCTATTGCATTAACTCACTGTCTATTGTAATAACCCACTGTCTATTGCATTAACTCACTGTCTATTGTAATAACCCACTGTCTATTGTAATAACCCACTGTCTATCGTAATAGCCCACTGTCTATCGTAATAACCCACTGTCCATTGTATTAACTCACTGTCTATTGTAATAACCCACTGTCTGTTGTAATAACTCACTGTCTATTATAATAACCCACTGTCTATTGTATTAACTCACTGTCTATTGTAATAACCCACTGCCTATTGTAATAACTCACTGTCTATTGCATTAACCCACTGTCTATTGTAATAACGCACTCACTGTCTATTGTAATAACGCATTGTATGTATATTGTAATAACCCACTGTCTATTGTAATAACTCACTGTCTATTCCATTAACTCACTGTCTATTGTAATAACCCACTGTCTATTGTAATAACCCACTCTCTGTTGCAATAACTCACTGTCTATTGTAATAACCCACTGTCTATTGCATTAACTCACTGTCTATTGTAATAACCCACTGTCTATTCCATTAACTCACTGTCTATTGTAATAACCCACTGTCTATTGTAATAACTCACTGTCTATTGTAAGAACCCACTGTCTATTGTAATAACTCACTGTCTATTGTAATTACCCACTGTCTATTGTAATAACCCACTGTCTATTGCATTAACTCACTGTCTATTGTAATAACCCACTGTCTATTGCATTAACTCACTTTCTATTGTAATAACCCACTGTCTATTGTAATAACCCACTGTCTATCGTAATAACCCACTGTCCATTGTATTAACTCACTGTCTATTGTAATAACCCACTGTCTGTTGTAATAACTCACTGTCTATTATAATAACCCACTGTCTATTGTATTAACTCCCTGTCTATTGTAATAACCCACTGCCTATTGTAATAACTCACTGTCTATTGCATTAACCCACTGTCTATTGTAATAACGCCCTCACTGTCTATTGTAATAACTCATTGTATGTACATTGTAATAACCCACTGTCTATTGTAATAACTCACTGTCTATTGTAATAACTCACTGTCTATTGTATTAACTCACTGTCTATTGTAATAACCCACTTTCTGTTGTAATAACTCACTGTCTATTATAATAACCCACTGTCTATTGTATTAACTCACTGTCTATTGTAATAACCCACTGTCTATTCCATTAACTCACTGTCTATTGTAATAACCCACTGTCTATTGTAATAACTCACTGTCTATTGTAAGAACCCACTGTCTATTGTAATTACTCACTGTCTATTGTAATAACCCACTGTCTATTGTAATAACCCACTGTCTATTGCATTAACTCACTGTCTATTGTAATAACCCACTGTCTATTGCATTAACTCACTGTCTATTGTAATAACCCACTGTCTATCGTAATAACCCACTGTCTATCGTAATAACCCACTGTCCATTGTATTAACTCACTGTCTATTGTAATAACCCACTGTCTATTGTAATAACTCACTGTCTATTGTAATAACCCACTGTCTATTGTATTAACTCACTGTCCATTGTAATAACCCACTGTCTATTGCATTAACTCACTGTCTATTGTAATAACCCATTGTCTATTGTAATAACTCACTGTCTATTGTAAGAACCCACTGTCTATTGTATTAACTCACTGTCTATTGTAATAACCCACTGTCTGTTGCATTAACTCACTGTCTATTGTAATAACTCACTGTCTATTGTAATAACCCACTGTCTACTGTAATAACTCACGGTCTATTGTAATAACCCACTGTCAATTGTATTAACTCACTGTCTATTATAATAACCCACTGTCTATTGCATTAACTCACTGTCTTTTGTAATAAGCCACTGTCTATTATATTAACTTTCTGTCTTTGTAATAACCCACTATCTGTCTATTGTAATAACCCACTCTCTGTCTATTGTAATAACCCACTCTCTGTCTATTGTAATAACCCACTGTCTGTCTATTGCATTAACCCACTGTCTATCTATTGTAATAACCCACTCTCTGTCTATTGTAATAACCCACTGTCTGTCTATTGTAATAACCCACTCTCTGTCTATTGTAATAACCCACTCACTGTCTATTGTAATAACTCACTGTCTATTGTAATAACTCACTGTCTATTGTAAGAACTCACTGTCTATTGTAATAACCCACTGTCTATTGTAATAACTCACTGTCGATTGTAATAACTCACTGTCTATTGTAATAACTCACTGTCTATTATAATAACCCACTGTCTATTGTATTAACTCACTGTCTATTGTAATAACCCACTGCATATTGCATTAACTCACTGTCTATTGTAATAACCCACTGTCTGTTGTAATAACCCACTGTCTATTGTATTAGCTCACTGTCTATTATAATAACCCACTGTTTATTGTATTATCTCAGTCTATTGTAATAACCCACTGTCTATTGTATTAACTCACTGTCTATTGTAATAACCCACTGTCTATTGTAATAACTCACTGTCTATTATAATCACCCACTGTCTATTGTATTAACTCACTGTCTATTGTAATAACTCACTGTCTATTGTAATAACCCACTGTCTATTGTAATAACTCACTGTCTATTATAATAACCCACTGTCTATTGCATTAACTCACTGTCTATTGTAATAACTCACTGTCTATTGTAAGAACCCACTGTCTATTGTAATAACCCATTGTCTATTGTAATAACTCACTGTCTATTGTAATAACCCACTGTCTATTGTAATAACTCACTGTCTGTTGTAATAACTCACTGTCTGTTGTAATAACCCACTGTCTATTGTAATATCCCACTGTCTATTGTAATAACCCACTGTCTGTTGTAATAACTCACTGTCCATTGTAATAACCAACTGTCTATTGTAATAACCCACTGTCTATTGTATTAACTCACTGTCTACTGTAATAACCCACCGTCTATTGCATTAACTCACTGTCTAATGTAAGAACCCACTGTCTATTGTATTAACTCACTGTCTATTGTAATAACCCACTGTCTAGTGCATTAACTCACTGTCTAATGTAATAACCCACTGTCTATTGTAATAACTCAGTCTATTGTAATAACCCACTGTCTATTGTAATAACTCACTGTCTATTGTAAGAACCCACTGTCTATTGTAATAACCCACTGTCTATTGCATTAACTCACTGTCTAATGTAATAACCCACTGTCTATTGTAATAACTCACTGTCTATTGTAATAACCCACTGTCTATTGTAATAACTCACTGTCTATTGTAAGAACCCACTGTCTATTGTATTAACTCACTGTCTATTGTAATAACCCACTGTCTATTGTAATAACTCACTGTCTATTGTAATAACTCACTGTCTATTGTATTAACTCACTGTCTATTGTAATAACCCACTGTCTGTTGTAATAACTCACTGTCTATTATAATAACCCACTGTCTATTGTATTAACTCACTGTCTATTGTAAGAACCCACTGTCTATTGTAATAACTCACTGTCTATTGTAAGAACCCACTGTCTATTGTAATACGTCACTGTCTATTGTAATAACCCACTGTCTATTGTAATAACCCACTGTCTATTGCATTAACTCACTGTCTATTGTAATAACCCACTGTCTATTGCATTAACTCACTGTCTATTGTAATAACCCACTGTCTATTGTAATAACCCACTGTCTGTTGTAATAACTCACTGTCTATTATAATAACCCACTGTCTATTGTATTAACTCACTGTCTATTGTAATAACCCACTGTCTATTCCATTAACTCACTGTCTATTGTAATAACCCACTGTCTATTGTAATAACTCACTGTCTATTGTAAGAACCCACTGTCTATTGTAATAACTCACTGTCTATTGTAATTACCCACTGTCTATTGTAATAACCCACTGTCTATTGCATTAACTCACTGTCTATTGTAATAACCCACTGTCTATTGCATTAACTCACTGTCTATTGTAATAACCCACTGTCTATTGTAATAACCCACTGTCTATCGTAATAACCCACTGTCTATCATAATAACCCACTGTCCATTGTATTAACTCACTGTCTATTGTAATAACCCACTGTCTGTTGTAATAACTCACTGTCTATTATAATAACCCACTGTCTATTGTATTAACTCACTGTCTATTGTAATAACCCACTGTCTATTGTAATAACTCACTGTCTATTGCATTAACCCACTGTCTATTGTAATAACGCACTCACTGTCTATTGTAATAACGCATTGTATGTATATTGTAATAACCCACTGTCTATTGTAATAACTCACTGTCTATTCCATTAACTCACTGTCTATTGTAATAACCCACTGTCTATTGTAATAACCCACTGTCTGTTGCAATAACTCACTGTCTATTGTAATAACCCACTGTCTATTGCATTAACTCACTGTCTATTGTAATAACCCACTGTCTATTCCATTAACTCACTGTCTATTGTAATAACCCACTGTCTATTGTAATAACTCACTGTCTAATGTAAGAACCCACTGTCTATTGTAATAACTCACTGTCTATTGTAATTACCCACTGTCTATTGTAATAACCCACTGTCTATTGCATTAACTCACTGTCTATTGTAATAACCCACTGTCTATTGCATTAACTCACTTTCTATTGTAATAACCCACTGTCTATTGTAATAACCCACTGTCTATCGTAATAACCCACTGTCTATCGTAATAACCCACTGTCCATTGTATTAACTCACTGTCTATTGTAATAACCCACTGTCTGTTGTAATAACTCACTGTCTATTATAATAACCCACTGTCTATTGTATTAACTCACTGTCTATTGTAATAACCCACTGCCTATTGTAATAACTCACTGTCTATTGCATTAACCCACTGTCTATTGTAATAACGCACTCACTGTCTATTGTAATAACTCATTGTATGTATATTGTAATAACCCACTGTCTATTGTAATAACTCACTGTCTATTGTAATAACTCACTGTCTATTGTATTAACTCACTGTCTATTGTAATAACCCACTGTCTGTTGTAATAACTCACTGTCTATTATAATAACCCACTGTCTATTGTATTAACTCACTGTCTATTGTAATAACCCACTGTCTATTCCATTAACTCACTGTCTATTGTAATAACCCACTGTCTATTGTAATAACTCACTGTCTATTGTAAGAACCCACTGTCTATTGTAATAACTCACTGTCTATTGTAATAACCCACTGTCTATTGTAATAACCCACTGTCTATTGCATTAACTCACTGTCTATTGTAATAACTCACTGTCTATTGTAATAACCCACTGTCTATTGTATTAACTCACTGTCCATTGTAATAACCCACTGTCTATTGCATTAACTCACTGTCTATTGTAATAACCCATTGTCTATTGTAATAACTCACTGTCTATTGTAAGAACCCACTGTCTATTGTATTAACTCATTGTCTATTGTAATAACCCACTGTCTGTTGCATTAACTCACTGTCTATTGTAATAACTCACTGTCTATTGTAATAACCCACTGTCTACTGTAATAACTCACGGTCTATTGTAATAACCCACTGTCAATTGTATTAACTCACTGTCTATTATAATAACCCACTGTCTATTGCATTAACTCACTGTCTTTTGTAATAAGCCACTGTCTATTATATTAACTTTCTGTCTTTGTAATAACCCACTATCTGTCTATTGTAATAACCCACTCTCTGTCTATTGTAATAACCCACTCTCTGTCTATTGTAATAACCCACTGTCTGTCTATTGCATTAACCCACTGTCTATCTATTGTAATAACCCACTCTCTGTCTATTGTAATAACCCACTGTCTGTCTATTGTAATAACCCACTCTCTGTCTATTGTAATAACCCACTCACTGTCTATTGTAATAACTCACTGTCTATTGTAATAACTCACTGTCTATTGTAATAACTCACTGTCTATTGTAATAACCCACTGTCTATTGTAATAACTCACTGTCGATTGTAATAACTCACTGTCTATTGTAATAACTCACTGTCTATTATAATAACCCACTGTCTATTGTATTAACTCACTGTCTATTATAATAACTCACTGTCTATTGTAATAACCCACTGCCTATTGCATTAACTCACTGTCTATTGTAATAACCCACTGTCTGTTGTAATAACCCACTGTCTATTGTATTAGCTCACTGTCTATTATAATAACCCTCTGTTTATTGTATTATCTCAGTCTATTGTAATAACCCACTGTCTATTGTATTAACTCACTGTCTATTGTAATAACCCACTGTCTATTGTAATAACTCACTCACTGGCTATTGTAATAACTCACTGTCTGTCTATTGTAATAACTCACTGTCTATTGTAAGAACTCACTGTCTATTGTAATAACCCACTGCATATTGCATTAACTCACTGTCTATTGTAATAACCCACTGTCTGTTGTAATAACCCACTGTCTATTGTATTAGCTCACTGTCTATTATAATAACCCACTGTTTATTGTATTATCTCAGTCTATTGTAATAACCCACTGTCGATTGTAATAACTCACTGTCTATTGTAATAACTCACTGTCTATTATAATAACCCACTGTCTATTGTATTAACTCACTGTCTATTGTAATAACCCACTGCATATTGCATTAACTCACTGTCTATTGTAATAACCCACTGTCTGTTGTAATAACCCACTGTCTATTGTATTAGCTCACTGTCTATTATAATAACCCACTGTTTATTGTATTATCTCAGTCTATTGTATTAACCCACTGTCTATTGTATTAACTCACTGTCTATTGTAATAACCCACTGTCTATTGTAATAACTCACTGTCTATTATAATCACCCACTGTCTATTGTATTAACTCACTGTCTATTGTAATAACTCACTGTCTATTGTAATAACCCACTGTCTATTGTAATAACTCACTGTCTATTATAATAACCCACTGTCTATTGCATTAACTCACTGTCTATTGTAATAACTCACTGTCTATTGTAAGAACCCACTGTCTATTGTAATAACTCACTGTCTATTATAATCACCCACTGTCTATTGTATTAACTCACTGTCTATTGTAATAACTCACTGTCTATTGCAATAACCCACTGTCTATTGTAATAACTCACTGTCTATTATAATAACCCACTGTCTATTGCATTAACTCACTGTCTATTGTAATAACTCACTGTCTATTGTAAGAACCCACTGTCTATTGTAATAACCCATTGTCTATTGTAATAACTCACTGTCTATTGTAATAACCCACTGTCTATTGTAATAACTCACTGTCTGTTGTAATAACTCACTGTCTGTTGTAATAACCCACTGTCTATTGTAATATCCCACTGTCTATTGCATTAACTCACTGTCTATTGTAATAACCCACTGTCTGTTGTAATAACTCACTGTCCATTGTAATAACCAACTGTCTATTGTAATAACCCACTGTCTATTGTATTAACTCACTGTCTACTGTAATAACCCACCGTCTATTGCATTAACTCACTGTCTAATGTAAGAACCCACTGTCTATTGTATTAACTCACTGCCTATTGTTATAACCCACTGTCTAGTGCAGTAACTCACTGTCTAATTTAATAACCCACTGTCTATTGTAATAACTCAGTCTATTGTAATAACCCACTGTCTATTGTAATAACTCACTGTCTATTGTAAGAACCCACTGTCTATTGTAATAACCCACTGTCTATTGCATTAACTCACTGTCTAATGTAATAACCCACTGTCTATTGTAATAACTCACTGTCTATTGTAATAACCCACTGTCTATTGTAATAACTCACTGTCTATTGTAAGAACCCACTGTCTATTGTATTAACTCACTGTCTATTGTAATAACCCACTGTCTATTGTAATAACTCACTGTCTATTGTAAGAACCCACTGTCTATTGTATTAACTCACTGTCTATTGTAATAACCCACTGTCTATTGTAATAACTCACTGTCTATTGTAATAACCCACTGTCAATTGTATTAACTCACTGTCTATTGTAATAACCCACTGTCTATTGTAATAACTCAGTCTATTGTAATAACCCACTGTCTATTGTATTAACTCACTGTCTATTGTAATAACTCACTGTCTATTGTAATAACCCACTGTCTATTGTATTAACTCACTGTCTATTGTAATAACCCACTGTCTATTGTAATAACCCACTGTCGATTGTAATAACTCACTGTCTATTGTAATAACTCACTGTCTATTATAATAACCCACTGTCTATTGTATTAACTCACTGTCTATTGTAATAACCCACTGCATATTGCATTAACTCACTGTCTATTGTAATAACCCACTGTCTGTTGTAATAACCCACTGTCTATTGTATTAGCTCACTGTCTATTATAATAACCCACTGTTTATTGTATTATCTCAGTCTATTGTAATAACCCACTGTCTATTGTATTAACTCACTGTCTATTGTAATAACCCACTGTCTATTGTAATAACTCACTGTCTATTATAATCACCCACTGTCTATTGTATTAACTCACTGTCTATTGTAATAACTCACTGTCTATTGTAATAACCCACTGTCTATTGTAATAACTCACTGTCTATTATAATAACCCACTGTATATTGCATTAACTCACTGTCTATTGTAATAACTCACTGTCTATTGTAAGAACCCACTGTCTATTGTAATAACCCATTGTCTATTGTAATAACTCACTGTCTATTGTAATAACCCACTGTCTATTGTAATAACTCACTGTCTGTTGTAATAACTCACTGTCTGTTGTAATAACCCACTGTCTATTGTAATATCCCACTGTCTATTGCATTAACTCACTGTCTATTGTAATAACCCACTGTCTGTTGTAATAACTCACTGTCCATTGTAATAACCAACTGTCTATTGTAATAACCCACTGTCTATTGTATTAACTCACTGTCTACTGTAATAACCCACCGTCTATTGCATTAACTCACTGTCTAATGTAAGAACCCACTGTCTATTGTATTAACTCACTGTCTATTGTAATAACCCACTGTCTAGTGCATTAACTCACTGTCTAATGTAATAACCCACAGTCTATTGTAATAACTCAGTCTATTGTAATAACCCACTGTCTATTGTAATAACTCACTGTCTATTGTAAGAACCCACTGTCTATTGTAATAACCCACTGTCTATTGCATTAACTCACTGTCTAATGTAATAACCCACTGTCTATTGTAATAACTCACTGTCTATTGTAATAACCCACTGTCTATTGTAATAACTCACTGTCTATTGTAAGAACCCACTGTCTATTGTATTAACTCACTGTCTATTGTAATAACCCACTGTCTATTGTAATAACTCACTGTCTATTGTAATAACTCACTGTCTATTGTATTAACTCACTGTCTATTGTAATAACCCACTGTCTGTTGTAATAACTCACTGTCTATTATAATAACCCACTGTCTATTGTATTAACTCACTGTCTATTGTAAGAACCCACTGTCTATTGTAATAACTCACTGTCTATTGTAAGAACCCACTGTCTATTGTAATACGTCACTGTCTATTGTAATAACCCACTGTCTATTGTAATAACCCACTGTCTATTGCATTAACTCACTGTCTATTGTAATAACCCACTGTCTATTGCATTAACTCACTGTCTATTGTAATAAACCACTGTCTATTGTAATAACCCACTGTCTGTTGTAATAACTCACTGTCTATTATAATAACCCACTGTCTATTGTATTAACTCACTGTCTATTGTAATAACCCACTGTCTATTCCATTAACTCACTGTCTATTGTAATAACCCACTGTCTATTGTAATAACTCACTGTCTATTGTAAGAACCCACTGTCTATTGTAATAACTCACTGTCTATTGTAATTACCCACTGTCTATTGTAATAACCCACTGTCTATTGCATTAACTCACTGTCTATTGTAATAACCCACTGTCTATTGCATTAACTCACTGTCTATTGTAATAACCCACTGTCTATTGTAATAACCCACTGTCTATCGTAATAACCCACTGTCTATCGTAATAACCCACTGTCCATTGTATTAACTCACTGTCTATTGTAATAACCCACTGTCTGTTGTAATAACTCACTGTCTATTATAATAACCCACTGTCTATTGTATTAACTCACTGTCTATTGTAATAACCCACTGTCTATTGTAATAACTCACTGTCTATTGCATTAACCCACTGTCTATTGTAATAACGCACTCACTGTCTATTGTAATAACGCATTGTATGTATATTGTAATAACCCACTGTCTATTGTAATAACTCACTGTCTATTCCATTAACTCACTGTCTATTGTAATAACCCACTGTCTATTGTAATAACCCACTGTCTGTTGCAATAACTCACTGTCTATTGTAATAACCCACTGTCTATTGCATTAACTCACTGTCTATTGTAATAACCCACTGTCTATTCCATTAACTCACTGTCTATTGTAATAACCCACTGTCTATTGTAATAACTCACTGTCTATTGTAAGAACCCACTGTCTATTGTAATAACTCACTGTCTATTGTAATTACCCACTGTCTATTGTAATAACCCACTGTCTATTGCATTAACTCACTGTCTATTGTAATAACCCACTGTCTATTGCATTAACTCACTGTCTATTGTAATAACCCACTGTCTATTGTAATAACCCACTGTCTATTGTAATAACCCACTGCCTATTGTAATAACTCACTGTCTATTGCATTAACCCACTGTCTATTGTAATAACGCACTCACTGTCTATTGTAATAACTCATTGTATGTATATTGTAATAACCCACTGTCTATTGTAATAACTCACTGTCTATTGTAATAACTCACTGTCTATTGTATTAACTCACTGTCTATTGTAATAACCCACTGTCTGTTGTAATAACTCACTGTCTATTATAATAACCCACTGTCTATTGTATTAACTCACTGTCTATTGTAATAACCCACTGTCTATTCCATTAACTCACTGTCTATTGTAATAACCCACTGTCTATTGTAATAACTCACTGTCTATTGTAAGAACCCACTGTCTATTGTAATAACTCACTGTCTATTGTAATAACCCACTATCTATTGTAATAACCCACTGTCTATTGCATTAACTCACTGTCTATTGTAATAACTCACTGTCTATTGTAATAACCCACTGTCTATTGTATTAACTCACTGTCCATTGTAATAACCCACTGTCTATTGCATTAACTCACTGTCTATTGTAATAACCCATTGTCTATTGTAATAACTCACTGTCTATTGTAAGAACCCACTGTCTATTGTATTAACTCACTGTCTATTGTAATAACCCACTGTCTGTTGCATTAACTCACTGTCTATTGTAATAACTCACTGTCTATTGTAATAACCCACTGTCTACTGTAATAACTCACGGTCTATTGTAATAACCCACTGTCAATTGTATTAACTCACTGTCTATTATAATAACCCACTGTCTATTGCATTAACTCACTGTCTTTTGTAATAAGCCACTGTCTATTATATTAACTTTCTGTCTTTGTAATAACCCACTATCTGTCTATTGTAATAACCCACTCTCTGTCTATTGTAATAACCCACTCTCTGTCTATTGTAATAACCCACTGTCTGTCTATTGCATTAACCCACTGTCTATCTATTGTAATAACCCACTCTCTGTCTATTGTAATAACCCACTGTCTGTCTATTGTAATAACCCACTCTCTGTCTATTGTAATAACCCACTCACTGTCTATTGTAATAACTCACTGTCTATTGTAATAACTCACTGTCTATTGTAATAACTCACTGTCTATTGTAATCACCCACTGTCTATTGTAATAACTCACTGTCGATTGTAATAACTCACTGTCTATTGTAATAACTCACTGTCTATTATAATAACCCACTGTCTAATGTATTAACTCACTGTCTATTATAATAACTCACTGTCTATTGTAATAACCCACTGCCTATTGCATTAACTCACTGTCTATTGTAATAACCCACTGTCTGTTGTAATAACCCACTGTCTATTGTATTAGCTCACTGTCTATTATAATAACCCTCTGTTTATTGTATTATCTCAGTCTATTGTAATAACCCACTGTCTATTGTATTAACTCACTGTCTATTGTAATAACCCACTGTCTATTGTAATAACTCACTCACTGGCTATTGTAATAACTCACTGTCTGTCTATTGTAATAACTCACTGTCTATTGTAAGAACTCACTGTCTATTGTAATAACCCACTGCATATTGCATTAACTCACTGTCTATTGTAATAACCCACTGTCTGTTGTAATAACCCACTGTCTATTGTATTAGCTCACTGTCTATTATAATAACCCACTGTTTATTGTATTATCTCAGTCTATTGTAATAACCCACTGTCTATTGTATTAACTCACTGTCTATTGTAATAACCCACTGTCTATTGTAATAACTCACTGTCTATTATAATCACCCACTGTCTATTGTATTAACTCACTGTCTATTGTAATAACTCACTGTCTATTGTAATAACCCACTGTCTATTGTAATAACTCACTGTCTATTATAATAACCCACTGTCTATTGCATTAACTCACTGTCTATTGTAATAACTCACTGTCTATTGTAAGAACCCACTGTCTATTGTAATAACCCATTGTCTATTGTAATAACTCACTGTCTATTGTAATAACCCACTGTCTATTGTAATAACTCACTGTCTGTTGTAATAACTCACTGTCTATTGTAATAACCCACTGTCTATTGTAATATCCCACTGTCTATTGCATTAACTCACTGTCTATTGTAATAACCCACTGTCTGTTGTAATAACTCACTGTCCATTGTAATAACCAACTGTCTATTGTAATAACCCACTGTCTATTGTATTAACTCACTGTCTACTGTAATAACCCACCGTCTATTGCATTAACTCACTGTCTAATGTAAGAACCCACTGTCTATTGTATTAACTCACTGCCTATTGTAATAACCCACTGTCTAGTGCATTAACTCACTGTCTAATGTAATAACCCACTGTCTATTGTAATAACTCAGTCTATTGTAATAACCCACTGTCTATTGTAATAACTCACTGTCTATTGTAAGAACCCACTGTCTATTGTAATAACCCACTGTCTATTGCATTAACTCACTGTCTAATGTAATAACCCACTGTCTATTGTAATAACTCACTGTCTATTGTAATAACCCACTGTCTATTGTAATAACTCACTGTCTATTGTAAGAACCCACTGTCTATTGTATTAACTCACTGTCTATTGTAATAACCCACAGTCTATTGTAATAACTCACTGTCTATTGTAAGAACCCACTGTCTATTGTATTAACTCACTGTCTATTGTAATAACCCACTGTCTATTGTAATAACTCACTGTCTATTGTAATAACCCACTGTCAATTGTATTAACTCACTGTCTATTGTAATAACCCACTGTCTATTGTAATAACTCAGTCTATTGTAATAACCCACTGTCTATGGTATTAACTCACTGTCTATTGTAATAACTCACTGTCTATTGTAATAACCCACTGTCTATTGTATTAACTCACTGTCTATTGTAATAACCCACTGTCTATTGTAATAACCCACTGTCTATTGTATTAACTCACTGTCTATTGCAATAACCCACTGTCTATTGCATTAACTCACTGTCTATTGTAATAACCCACTGTCTATTGTATTAGCTCACTGTCTATTATAATAACCCACTAATTATTGTATTATCTCAGTCTATTGTAATAACCCACTGTCTATTGTATTAACTCATTGTCTATTGTAATAACCCACTGTCTATTGTAATAACTCACTGTCTATTATAATAACCCACTGTCTATTGTATTAACTCACTGTCTATTGTAATAACCCACTGTCTATTGCATTCACTCACTGTCTATTGTAATAACCCACTGTCTATTGTAATAACTCACTGTCTATTGTAAGAACCCACTGTCTATTGTAATAACCCATTGTCTATTGTAATAACTCACTGTCTATTGTAATAACCCACTGTCTATTGTAATAACTCACTGTCTGTTGTAATAACTCACTGTCTGTTGCAATAACCCACTGTCTATTGTAATATCCCACTGTCTATTGCATTAACTCACTGTCTATTGTAATAACCCACTGTCTGTTGTAATAACAAACTGTCCATTGTAATAACCAACTGTCTATTGTAATAACCCACTGTCTATTGTATTAACTCACTGTCTACTGTAATAACCCACCATCTATTGCATTAACTCACTGTCTACTGTAAGAACCCACTGTCTATTGTATTAACTCACTGTCTATTGTAATAACCCACTGTCTAGTGCATTAACTCACTGTCTAATGTAATAACCCACTGTCTATTGTAATAACTCACTGTCTATTGTAATAACCCACTGTCTATTGTAATAACTCACTGTCTATTGTAAGAACCCACTGTCTATTGCATTAACTCACTGTCTATTGTAATAACCCACTGTCTATTGTAATAACTCACTGTCTATTGTAAGAACCCACTGTCTATTGTATTAACTCACTGTCTATTGTAATCACCCACTGTCTATTGTAATAACTAACTGTCTATTGTAATAACCCACTGTCTATTGTAATAACTCTCTGTCTATTGTAATAACCCACTGTCTATTGTAATAACTCACTGTCTATTGTAATAACCCACTGTCAATTATATTAACTCACTGTCTATTATAATAACCCACTGTCTATTGCATTAACGCACTGTCTTTTGTAATAAGCCACTGTTTATTATATTAACTTACTGTCTTTGTAATAACCCACTATCTGTCTATTGCATTAACTCACTGTCTATTGTAATAATTCACCGTCTG
Organism: Cetorhinus maximus; assembly: GCF_964194155.1. Lineage (NCBI taxonomy): Eukaryota > Metazoa > Chordata > Chondrichthyes > Lamniformes > Cetorhinidae > Cetorhinus > Cetorhinus maximus. The sequence goes on from NW_027597637.1 coordinate 27,038, forward strand.
TCTCTATTGTAATAATCCACTGTCTGTCTATTATAATAATTCACTCTGTCTCTATTGTAATAACCCGTGTCTGTCCATTGTAATAACTCAGTCTGTCTGTTGTAATAATTCACCGTCTGTCCATTGTAATAATTCAATGTCTGTCTCTATTGTAATAACTCACTGTCTATTGTAATAACCCACTTTCTATTGTAATAACTCACTGTCTGTCTACTGTAATAACCCACTGTCTGTCTATTGTAATAACCCACCCTCTGACTATTGTAATAACCCACTCTCTGCCTATTGTAATAACCCACTGTCTGTCTATTGTAATAACCCACTCTGTCTATTGTATTAACCCACTGTCTGTCTATTGTAATAACTCACTGTCTGTCTATTGCATTAACCCACTGTCTATTGTAATAACCCACTCACTGTCTATTGTAATAACTCACTGTCTGTCTATTGTAATAACCCACTGTCTATTGTAATAACTCACTGCCTATTGTAATAACTCACTGTCTATTGTAATAACCCACTGTCTATTGTAATAACCCACTGTCTATTGTAATAACCCACTGTCTATTATCATAACCCACTGTCTATTGTATTAACTCACTGTCTATTATAATAACTCACTGTCTATTGCAATAACCCACTGTCTATTGCATTAACTCACTGTCTATTGTAATAACCCACTGTCTGTTGTAATAACCCACTGTCTATTGTATTAGCTCACTGTCTATTATAATAACCCACTGTTTATTGTATTAACTCACTGCCTAATGTAATAACTCACTGTCTGTCTATTGTAATAACCCACTGTCTATTGTAATAACTCACTGTCTGTCTATTGTAATAACCCACTGTCTGTCTATTGAAATAACCCACTGTCTGTCTATTGTAATAACCCGCTCTCTGTCTATTGTAATAACCCATTGTCTGTCTATTGTAATAACGCACTGTCTGTCTATTGTAATAACACACTCTCTGTCTATTGTATTAACCCACTGTCTGTCTATTGTAATAACCCACTGTCTGTCTATTGTAATAACCCACTGTCTGTCTATTGTATTAACCCACTGTCTGTCTATTGTAATAACTCACTGTCTGTCTATTGTAATAACTCACTGTCTGTCTATTGTAATAAACTACTGTCTGTCTATTGTAATAACCCACTGTCTTGTCTATTGCATTAACCCACTGTCTATTGTAATAACCCACTCACTGTCTATTGTAATAACTCACTGTCTGTCTATTGTAATAACTCACTGTCTGTCTATTGTAATAACCTACTGTCTGTCTATTGTAATAACCCACTGTATGTCTATTGCATTAATCCACTGTCTATTGTAATAACCCACTCACTGTCTATTGTAATAACTCACTGTCTGTCTATTGTAATAACTCACTGTCTGTCTATTGTAATAACTCACTGTCTGTCTATTGTAATAACCTACTGTCTGTCTATTGTAATAACCCACTGTCTGTCTATTGCATTAACCCACTGTCTATTGTAATAACCCACTCACTGTCTATTGTAATAACTCACTGTCTGTCAATGGTAATAACCCACTGTCTATTGTAATAACTCACTGTCTATTGTAATAACTCACTGTCTATTATAATAACCCACTGTCTATTGTATTAACTCACTGTCTATTATAATAACTCACTGTCTATTGTAATAACCCGCTGTCTATTGCATTAACTCACTGTCTATTGTAATAACCCACTGTCTGTTGTAATAACCCACTGTCTATTGTATTAGCTCACTGTCTATTATAATAACCCACTGTTTATTGTATTAACTCACTGTCTATTGTAATAACCAACTGTCTATTGTAATAACCCACTGTCTATTGTATTAACTCACTGTCTATTATAATAACCCACTGTCTGTTGTAATAACTCACTGTCTATTATAATAACCCACTGTCTATTGTATTAACTCACTGTCTATTGTAATAACCCACTGTCTATTGTAATAACTCACTGTATATTGCATTAACCCACTGTCTATTGTAATAGCCCACTCACTGTCTATTGTAATAACTCACTGTCTGTATATTGTAATAACCCACTGTCTATTGCAATAACTCACTGTCTATTGTAATAACCTACTGTCTATTGTAATAACTCCCTGTCTATTGCATTAACCCACTGTCTATTGTAATAACCCACTCACTGTCTATTGTAATAACTCACTGTCTGTATATTGTAATAACCCACTGTCTATTGTAATAACCCAGTGTCTATTGTAATAACCCACTGTTTATTGTATTAACTCACTGTCTGTTGTAATAACCCACTGTCTGTTGTAATAACTCACTGTCTATTGTAATAACCCACTGTCTATTGTAATAACTCACTGTCTATTGTAAGAACCCACTGTCTATTGTAATAACTCACTGTCTGTCTATTGTAAGAACCCACTGTCTATTGTAATAACTCACTGTCTATTGTAATAACCCACTGTCTATTGTAATAACCCACTGTCTATTGTAATAACTCACTGTCTATTGTAATAACTCACTGTCTATTGTAATACCCCACTGTCTATTGTATTAACTCACTGTCTATTATAATAACTCACTGTCTATTGTAATAACCCACTGTCTATTGTAATAACCCACTGTTTATTGTATTAACTCACTGTCTATTGTAATAACCCACTGTCTATTCCATTAACTCACTGTCTATTGTAATAACCCACTGTCTATTGTAATAACTCACTGTCTATTGTAAGAACCCACTGTCTATTCCATTAACTCACTGTCTATTGTAATAACCCACTGTCTATTGTAATAACTCACTGTCTATTGTAAGAACCCACTGTCTATTGTAATAACTCACTGTCGATTGTAATAACCCACTGTCTATTGTAATAACCCACTGTCTATTGTAATAACTCACTGTCTATTGTAATAACCCACTGTCTATTGTAATAACTCACTGTCTATTGTAATACCCCACTGTCTATTGTATTAACTCACTGTCTATTATAATAACTCACTGTCTATTGTAATAACCCACTGTCTATTGCATTAACTCACTGTCTATTGTAATAACCCACTGTCTGTTGTAATAACCCACTGTCTATTGTAATAACCCACTGTCTGTTGTAATAACTCACTGTCTATTATAATAACCCACTGTCTATTGTATTAACTCACTGTCTATTGTAATAACCCACTGTCTATTGTAATAACTCACTGTCTATTGCATTAACCCACTGTCTATTGTAATAACGCACTCACTGTCTATTGTAATAACTCATTGTATGTATATTGTAATAACCCACTGTCTATTGTAATAACTCACTGTCTATTGTAATAACTCACTGTCTATTGTATTAACTCACTGTCTATTGTAATAAGCCACTGTCTGTTGTAATAACTCACTGTCTATTATAATAACCCACTGTCTATTGTATTAACTCACTGTCTATTGTAATAACCCACTGTCTATTCCATTAACTCACTGTCTATTGTAATAACCCACTGTCTATTGTAATAACTCACTGTCTATTGTAAGAACCCACTGTCTATTGTAATAACTCACTGTCTATTGTAATTACCCACTGTCTATTGTAATAACCCACTGTCTATTGCATTAACTCTCTATCTATTGTAATAACCCACTGTCTATTGCATTAACTCACTGTCTATTGTAATAACCCACTGTCTATTGTAATAACCCACTGTCTATTGTAATAACCCACTGTCTATCGTAATAACCCACTGTCCATTGTATTAACTCACTGTCTATTGTAATAACCCACTGTCTATTGTAATAACTCACTGTCTATTGTAATAACCCACTGTCTATTGTATTAACTCACTGTCCATTGTAATAACCCCCTGTCTATTATAATAACTCACTGTCTATTGTAATAACCCACTGTCTATTGCATTAACTCACTGTCTATTGTAATAACCCACTGTCTGTTGTAATAACCCACTGTCTATTGTAATAACCCACTGTCTGTTGTAATAACTCACTGTCTATTATAATAACCCACTGTCTATTGTATTTACTCACTGTCTATTGTAATAACCCACTGCCTATTGTAATAACTCACTGTCTATTGCATTAACCCACTGTCTATTGTAATAACGCACTCACTGTCTATTGTAATAACTCATTGTATGTATATTGTAATAACCCACTGTCTATTGTAATATCTCACTGTCTATTGTAATAACTCACTGTCTATTGTATTAACTCACTGTCTATTGTAATAACCCACTGTCTGTCTATTGTAATAACTCACTGTCTGTCTATTGTAATAACCTACTGTCTGTCTATTGTAATAACCCTCTATCTGTCTATTGCATTAAACCACTGTCTATTGTAATAACCCACTCACTGTCTATTGTAATAACTCACTGTCTATCTATTGTAATAACTCACTGTCTGTCTATTGTAGTAACCTACTGTCTGTCTATTGTAATAACCCACTGTCTGTCTATTGCATTAATCCACTGTCTATTGTAATAACCCACTCACTGTCTATTGTAATAACTCACTGTCTGTCTATTGTAATAACTCACTGTCTGTCTATTGTAATAACTCACTGTCTGTCTATTGTAATAACCTACTGTCTGTCTATTGTAATAACCCACTGTCTGTCTATTGCATTAACCCACTGTCTATTGTAATAACCCACTCACTGTCTATTGCAATAACTCACTGTCTATTGTATTTACTCACTGTCTATTATAATAACTCACTGTCTATTGTAATAACCCGCTGTCTATTGCATTAACTCACTGTCTATTGTAATAACCCACTGTCTATTGTAATAACCCACTGTCTATTGTATTAGCTCACTGTCTATTATAATAACCCACTGTTTATTGTATTAACTCACTGTCTATTGTAATAACCCACTGTCTATTGTAATAACCCACTGTCTATTGTATTAACTCACTGTCTATTGTAATAACCCACTGTCTGTTGTAATAACTCACTGTCTGTATATTGTAATAACCCACTGTGTATTGTATTAACTCACTGTCTATTGTAATAACCCATTGTCTATTGTAATAACTCACTGTCTATTGCATTAACCCACTGTCTATTGTAATAACCCACTCACTGTCTATTGTAATAACTCACTGTCTGTATATTGTAATAACCCACTGTCTATTGTAATAACCCACTGTCTATTGTAATAACATACTGTTTATTGTATTAACTCACTGTCTGTTGTAATAACCCACTGTCTGTTGTAATAACTCACTGTCTATTGTAATAACCCACTGTCTATTGTAATAACTCACTGTCTATTGTAAGAACCCATTTTCATTTGTAATAACTCACTGTCTATTGTAATAACCCACTGTCTATTGTAATAACTCACTGTCTATTGTAATAACTCAATGTCTATTGTAATACCCCACTGTCTATTGTATTAACTCACTGTCTATTATAATAACTCACTGTCTATTGTAATAACCCACTGTCTATTGTAATAACCCACTGTTTATTGTATTAACTCACTGTCTATTGTAATAACCCACTGTCTATTCCATTAACTCACTGTCTATTGTAATAACCCACTGTCTATTGTAATAACTCACTGTCTATTGTAAGAACCCACTGTCTATTGTAATAACTCACTTTCTATTGTAATAACCCACTGTCTATTGTAATAACCCGCTGTCTATTGTAATAACTCACTGTCTATTGTAATAACTCACTGTCTATTGTAATACCCCACTGTCTATTGTATTAACTCACTGTCTATTATAATAACACACTGTCTATTGTAATAACCCTCTGTCTATTGCATTAACTCACTGTCTATTGTAATAACCCACTGTCTGTTGTAATAACCCACTGTCTATTGTAATAACCCACTGTCTGTTGTAATAACTCACTATCTATTGTAATAACCCACTGTCTATTGTATTAACTCACTGTCTATTGTAATAACCCACTGTCTAGTGTAATAACTCACTGTCTTTTGCATTAACCCACTGTCTATTGTAATAACCCACTCACTGTCTATTGTAATAACTCATTGTATGTATATTGTAATAACCCACTGTCTATTGTAATAACTCACTGTCCATTGTAATAACTCACTGTCTATTGTATTAACTCACTGTCTATTGTAATAACCCACTGTCTGTTGTAATAACTCACTGTCTATTATAATAACCCACTGTCTATTGTATTAACTCACTGTCTATTGTAATAACCCACTGTCTATTCCATTAACTCACTGTCTATTGTAATAACCCACTGTCTATTGTAATAACTCACTGTCTATTGTAAGAACCCACTGTCTATTGTAATAACTCACTGTCTATTGTAATAACCCACTGTCTATTGTAATAACCCACTGTCTATTGCATTAACTCACTGTCTATTGTAATAACCCACTGTCTATTGCATTTACTCACTGTCTATTGTAATAACCCACTGTCTATTGTAATAACCCACTGTCTATTGTAATAACCCACTGTCAATTATATTAACTCACTGTCTATTATAATAACCCACTGTCTATTGCATTAACACACTGTCTTTTGTAATAAGCCACTGTTTATTATATTAACTTACTGTCTTTGTAATAACCCACTATCTGTCTATTGCATTAACTCACTGTCTATTGTAATAACCCACTGTCTGTTGTAATAACTCACTGTCTGTATATTGTAATAACCCACTGTCTATTGTATTAACTCACTGTCTATTGTAATAACCCACTGTCTATTGTAATAACTCACTGTCTATTGCATTAACCCACTGTCTATTGTAATAACCCACTCACTGTCTATTGTAATAACTCACTGTCTGTATATTGTAATAACCCACTGTCTATTGTAATAACCCACTGTCTATTGTAATAACATACTGTTTATTGTATTAACTCACTGTCTGTTGTAATAACCCACTGTCTGTTGTAATAACTCACTGTCTATTGTAATAACCCACTGTCTATTGTAATAACTCACTGTCTATTGTAAGAACCCATTTTCATTTGTAATAACTCACTGTCTATTGTAATAACCCACTGTCTATTGTAATAACTCACTGTCTATTGTAATAACTCAATGTCTATTGTAATACCCCACTGTCTATTGTATTAACTCACTGTCTATTATAATAACTCACTGTCTATTGTAATAACCCACTGTCTATTGTAATAACCCACTGTTTATTGTATTAACTCACTGTCTATTGTAATAACCCACTGTCTATTCCATTAACTCACTGTCTATTGTAATAACCCACTGTCTATTGTAATAACTCACTGTCTATTGTAAGAACCCACTGTCTATTGTAATAACTCACTTTCTATTGTAATAACCCACTGTCTATTGTAATAACCCGCTGTCTATTGTAATAACTCACTGTCTATTGTAATAACTCACTGTCTATTGTAATACCCCACTGTCTATTGTATTAACTCACTGTCTATTATAATAACACACTGTCTATTGTAATAACCCTCTGTCTATTGCATTAACTCACTGTCTATTGTAATAACCCACTGTCTGTTGTAATAACCCACTGTCTATTGTAATAACCCACTGTCTGTTGTAATAACTCACTATCTATTGTAATAACCCACTGTCTATTGTATTAACTCACTGTCTATTGTAATAACCCACTGTCTAGTGTAATAACTCACTGTCTTTTGCATTAACCCACTGTCTATTGTAATAACCCACTCACTGTCTATTGTAATAACTCATTGTATGTATATTGTAATAACCCACTGTCTATTGTAATAACTCACTGTCCATTGTAATAACTCACTGTCTATTGTATTAACTCACTGTCTATTGTAATAACCCACTGTCTGTTGTAATAACTCACTGTCTATTATAATAACCCACTGTCTATTGTATTAACTCACTGTCTATTGTAATAACCCACTGTCTATTCCATTAACTCACTGTCTATTGTAATAACCCACTGTCTATTGTAATAACTCACTGTCTATTGTAAGAACCCACTGTCTATTGTAATAACTCACTGTCTATTGTAATAACCCACTGTCTATTGTAATAACCCACTGTCTATTGCATTAACTCACTGTCTATTGTAATAACCCACTGTCTATTGCATTTACTCACTGTCTATTGTAATAACCCACTGTCTATTGTAATAACCCACTGTCTATTGTAATAACCCACTGTCAATTATATTAACTCACTGTCTATTATAATAACCCACTGTCTATTGCATTAACACACTGTCTTTTGTAATAAGCCACTGTTTATTATATTAACTTACTGTCTTTGTAATAACCCACTATCTGTCTATTGCATTAACTCACTGTCTATTGTAATAATACACCATCTGTCTCTATTGTAATAACCCACTGTCTGTCTATTATAATAATTCACTCTGTCTCTATTGTAATAACCCGTGTCTGTCCATTGTAATAACTCAGTCTGTCTGTTGTAATAATTCACCGTCTGTCCATTGTAATAATTCAATGTCTGTCTCTATTGTAATAACTCACTGTCTATTGTAATAACCCATTGTCTATTGTAATAACTCACTGTCTGTCTATTGTAATAACCCACTGTCTGTCTATTGTAATAACCCACCCTCTGACTATTGTAATAACCCACTCTCTGCCTATTGTAATAACCCACTGTCTGTCTATTGTAATAACCCACTCTGTCTATTGTATTAACCCACTGTCTGTCTATTGTAATAACTCACTGTCTGTCTATTGCATTAACCCACTGTCTATTGTAATAACCCACTCACTGTCTATTGTAATAACTCACTGTCTGTCTATTGTAAAAACCCACTGTCTATTGTAATAACTCACTGCCTATTGTATTAACTCACTGTCTATTATAATAACTCACTGTCTATTGTAATAACCCACTGTCTATTGCATTAACTCACTGTCTATTGCAATAACCCACTGTCTGTTGTAATAACCCACTGTCTATTGTATTAGCTCACTGTCTATTATAATAACCCACTGTTTATTGTATTAACTCACTGCCTAATGTAATAACTCACTGTCTGTCTATTGTAATAACCCACTGTCTGTCTATTGAAATATCCCACTGTCTGTCTATTGTAATAACCCGCTCTCTGTCTATTGTAATAACCCATTGTCTGTCTATTGTAATAACGCACTGTCTGTCTATTGTAATAACACACTCTCTGTCTATTGTATTAACCCACTGTCTGTCTATTGTAATAACCCACTGTCTGTCTATTGTAATAACCCACTGTCTGTCTATTGTATTAACCCACTGTCTGTCTATTGTAATAACTCACTGTCTGTCTATTGTATTAACCCACTGTCTGTCTATTGTAATAACTCACTGTCTGTCTATTGTAATAACTCACCGTCTGTCTATTGTAATAACCTACTGTCTGTCTATTGTAATAACCCACTGTCTGTCTATTGCATTAACCCACTGTCTATTGTAATAACCCACTCACTGTCTGTTGTAATAACTCACTGTCTGTCTATTGTAATAACTCACTGTCTGTCTATTGCATTAATCCACTGTCTATTGTAATAACCCACTCACTGTCTATTGTAATAACTTACTGTCTGTCTATTGTAATAACTCACTGTCTGTCTATTGTAATAACCTACTGTCTGTCTATTGTAATAACCCACTGTCTGTCTATTGCATTAACCCACTGTCTATTGTAATAACCCACTCACTGTCTATTGTAATAACTCACTGTCTGTCAATGGTAATAACCCACTGTCTATTGTAATAACTCACTGTCTATTGTAATAACTCACTGTCTATTATAATAACCCACTGTCTATTGTATTAACTCACTGTCTATTATAATAACTCACTGTCTATTGTAATAACCCGCTGTCTATTGCATTAACTCACTGTCTATTGTAATAACCCACTGTCTGTTGTAATAACCCACTGTCTATTGTATTCGCTCACTGTCTATTATAATAACCCACTGTTTATTGTATTAACTCACTGTCTATTGTAATAACCCACTGTCTATTGTAATAACCCACTGTCTATTGTATTAACTCACTGTCTATTGTAATAACCCACTGTCTGTTGTAATAACTCACTGTCTATTATAATAACCCACTGTCTATTGTATTAACTCACTGTCTATTGTAATTACCCACTGTCTATTGTAATAACTCACTGTCTATTGCATTAACCCACTGTCTATTGTAATAACCCACTCACTGTCTATTGTAATAACTCACTGTCTATATATTGTAATAACCCACTGTCTATTGTAATAACTCAGTCTATTGTAATAACCCACTGTCTATTGTAATAACTCCCTGTCTATTGCATTTACCCACTGTCTATTGTAATAACCCACTCACTGTCTATTGTAATAACTCACTGTCTGTATATTGTAATAACCCACTGTCTATTGTAATAACCCACTGTCTATTGTAATAACCCACTGTTTATTGTATTAACTCACTGTCTGTTGTAATAACCCACTGTCTGTTGTAATAACTCACTGTCTATTATAATAACCCACTGTCTATTGTATTAACTCACTGTCTATTGTAATAACCCACTGTCTATTCCATTAACTCACTGTCTATTGTAATAACCCACTGTCTATTGTAATAACTCACTGTCTATTGTAATAACCCACTGTCTATTGTAATAACCCACTGTCTATTGTAATAACTCACTGTCTATTGTAATAACTCACTGTCTATTGTAATTCCCCACTGTCTATTGTATTAACTCACTGTCTATTGTAATAACCCACTGTCTGTTGTAATAACTCACTGTCTATTATAATAACCCACTGTCTATTGTATTAACTCACTGTCTATTGTAATAACCCACTGTCTATTGTAATAACTCACTGTCTATTGCATTAACCCACTGTCTATTGTAATAACCCACTCACTGTCTATTGTAATAACTCATTGTATGTATATTGTAATAACCCACTGTCTACTGTAATAACTCACTGTCCATTGTAATAACTCACTGTCTATTGTATTAACTCACTGTCTATTGTAATAACCCACTGTCTGTTGTAATAACTCACTGTCTATTATAATAACCCACTGTCTATTGTATTAACTCACTGTCTATTGTAATAACCCACTGTCTATTCCATTAACTCACTGTCTATTGTAATAACCCACTGTCTATTGTAATAACTCACTGTCTATTGTAAGAACCCACTGTCTATTGTAATAACTCACTGTCTATTGTAATAACCCACTGTCTATTGTAATAACCCACTGTCTATTGCATTAACTCACTGTCTATTGTAATAACCCACTGTCTATTGCATTAACTCACTGTCTATTGTAATAACCCACTGTCTATTGTAATAACCCACTGTCTATCGTAATAACCCACTGTCTATCGTAATAACCCACTGTCCATTGTATTAACTCACTGTCTATTGTAATAACCCACTGTCTATTGTAATAACCCACTGTCTATTGTATTAACTCACTGTCCATTGTAATAACCCACTGTCTATTGCATTAACTCACTGTCTATTGTAATAACCCACTGTCTATTGTAATAACTCATTGTCTATTGTAATAACCCACTGTCTATAGTAATAACTCACTGTCTATTGTAATAACCCACTGTCAATTATATTAACTCACTGTCTATTATAATAACCCACTGTCTATTGCATTAACACACTGTCTTTTGTAATAAGCCACTGTTTATTATATTAACTTACTGTCTTTGTAATAACCCACTATCTGTCTATTGCATTAACTCACTGTCTATTGTAATAATACACCATCTGTCTCTATTGTAATAACCCACTGTCTGTCTATTATAATAATTCACTCTGTCTCTATTGTAATAACCCGTGTCTGTCCATTGTAATAACTCAGTCTGTCTGTTGTAATAATTCACCGTCTGTCCATTGTAATAATTCAATGTCTGTCTCTATTGTAATAACTCACTGTCTATTGTAATAACCCACTGTCTATTGTAATAACTCACTGTCTGTCTATTGTAATAACCCACTGTCTGTCTATTGTAATAACCCACCCTCTGACTATTGTAATAACCCACTCTCTGCCTATTGTAATAACCCACTGTCTGTCTATTGTAATAACCCACTCTGTCTATTGTATTAACCTACTGTCTGTCTATTGTAATAACTCACTGTCTGTCTATTGCATTAACCCACTGTCTATTGTAATAACCCACTCACTGTCTATTGTAATAACTCACTGTCTGTCTATTGTAATAACCCACTGTCTATTGTAATAACTCACTGCCTATTGTAATAACTCACTGTCTATTGTAATAACCCACTGTCTATTGTAATAACCCACTGTCTATTGTAATAACCCACTGTCTATTATCATAACCCACTGTCTATTGTATTAACTCACTGTCTATTATAATAACTCACTGTCTATTGTAATAACCCACTGTCTATTGCATTAACTCACTGTCTATTGTAATAACCCACTGTCTGTTGTAATAACCCACTGTCTATTCTATTAGCTCACTGTCTATTATAATAACCCACTGTTTATTGTATTAACTCACTGCCTAATGTAATAACTCACTGTCTGTCTATTGTAATAACCCACTGTCTATTGTAATAACTCACTGTCTGTCTATTGTAATAACCCACTGTCTGTCTATTGAAATAACCCACTGTCTGTCTATTGTAATAACCCGCTCTCTGTCTATTGTAATAACCCATTGTCTGTCTATTGTAATAACGCACTGTCTGTCTATTGTAATAACACACTCTCTGTCTATTGTATTAACCCACTGTCTGTCTATTGTAATAACCCACTGTCTGTCTATTGTAATAACCTACTGTCTGTCTATTGTATTAACCCACTGTCTGTCTATTGTAATAACCCACTGTCTGTCTATTGTAATAACTCACTGTCTATTGTAATAACCTACTGTCTGTCTATTGTAATAACCCTCTGTCTGTCTATTGCATTAAACCACTGTCTATTGTAATAACCCACTCACTGTATATTGTAATAACTCACTGTCTGTCTATTGTAATAACTCACTGTCTGTCTATTGTAATAACCTACTGTCTGTCTATTGTAATAACCCACTGTCTGTCTATTGCATTAATCCACTGTCTATTGTAATAACCCACTCACTGTCTATTGTAATAACTCACTGTCTGTCTATTGTAATAACTCACTGTCTGTCTATTGTAATAACTCACTGTCTGTCTATTGTAATAACCTACTGTCTGTCTATTGTAATAACCCACTGTCTGTCTATTGCATTAACCCACTGTCTATTGTAATTACCCACTCACTGTCTATTGTAATAACTCACTGTCTATTGTATTAACTCACTGTCTATTATAATAACTCACTGTCTATTGTAATAACCCACTGTCTATTGTAATAACCCACTGTGTATTGTATTAGCTCACTGTCTATTATAATAACCCACTGTTTATTGTATTAACTCACTGTCTATTGTAATAACCCACTGTCTATTGTAATAACCCACTGTCTATTGTATTAACTCACTGTCTATTGTAATAACCCACTGTCTGTTGTAATAACTCACTGTCTGTCTATTGTAATAACCTACTGTCTGTCTATTGTAATAACCCACTGTCTGTCTATTGCATTAACCCACTGTCTATTGTAATAACCCACTCACTGTCTATTGCAATAACTCACTGTCTATTGTATTTACTCACTGTCTATTATAATAACTCACTGTCTATTGTAATAACCCGCTGTCTATTGCATTAACTCACTGTCTATTGTAATAACCCACTGTCTATTGTAATAACCCACTGTCTATTGTATTAGCTCACTGTCTATTATAATAACCCACTGTTTATTGTATTAACTCACTGTCTATTGTAATAACCCACTGTCTATTGTAATAACCCACTGTCTATTGTATTAACTCACTGTCTATTGTAATAACCCACTGTCTGTTGTAATAACTCACTGTCTGTATATTGTAATAACCCACTGTCTATTGTATTAACTCACTGTCTATTGTAATAACCCACTGTCTATTGTAATAACTCACTGTCTATTGCATTAACCCACTGTCTATTGTAATAACCCACTCACTGTCTATTGTAATAACTCACTGTCTGTATATTGTAATAACCCACTGTCTATTGTAATAACCCACTGTCTATTGTAATAACATACTGTTTATTGTATTAACTCACTGTCTGTTGTAATAACCCACTGTCTGTTGTAATAACTCACTGTCTATTGTAATAACCCACTGTCTATTGTAATAACTCACTGTCTATTGTAAGAACCCATTTTCATTTGTAATAACTCACTGTCTATTGTAATAACCCACTGTCTATTGTAATAACTCACTGTCTATTGTAATAACTCAATGTCTATTGTAATACCCCACTGTCTATTGTATTAACTCACTGTCTATTATAATAACTCACTGTCTATTGTAATAACCCACTGTCTATTGTAATAACCCACTGTTTATTGTATTAACTCACTGTCTATTGTAATAACCCACTGTCTATTCCATTAACTCACTGTCTATTGTAATAACCCACTGTCTATTGTAATAACTCACTGTCTATTGTAAGAACCCACTGTCTATTGTAATAACTCACTTTCTATTGTAATAACCCACTGTCTATTGTAATAACCCGCTGTCTATTGTAATAACTCACTGTCTATTGTAATAACTCACTGTCTATTGTAATACCCCACTGTCTATTGTATTAACTCACTGTCTATTATAATAACACACTGTCTATTGTAATAACCCTCTGTCTATTGCATTAACTCACTGTCTATTGTAATAACCCACTGTCTGTTGTAATAACCCACTGTCTATTGTAATAACCCACTGTCTGTTGTAATAACTCACTGTCTATTGTAATAACCCACTGTCTATTGTATTAACTCACTGTCTATTGTAATAACCCACTGTCTAGTGTAATAACTCACTGTCTTTTGCATTAACCCACTGTCTATTGTAATTACCCACTCACTGTCTATTGTAATAACTCATTGTATGTATATTGTAATAACCCACTGTCTATTGTAATAACTCACTGTCCATTGTAATAACTCACTGTCTATTGTATTAACTCACTGTCTATTGTAATAACCCACTGTCTGTTGTAATAACTCACTGTCTATTATAATAACCCACTGTCTATTGTATTAACTCACTGTCTATTGTAATAACCCACTGTCTATTCCATTAACTCACTGTCTATTGTAATAACCCACTGTCTATTGTAATAACTCACTGTCTATTGTAAGAACCCACTGTCTATTGTAATAACTCACTGTCTATTGTAATAACCCACTGTCTATTGTAATAACCCACTGTCTATTGCATTAACTCACTGTCTATTGTAATAACCCACTGTCTATTGCATTTACTCACTGTCTATTGTAATAACCCACTGTCTATTGTAATAACCCACTGTCTATCGTAATAACCCACTGTCTATCGTAATAACCCACTGTCCATTGTATTAACTCACTGTCTATTGTAATAACCCACTGTCTATTGTAATAACCCACTGTCTATTGTATTAACTCACTGTCCATTGTAATAACCCACTGTCTATTGCATTAACTCACTGTCTATTGTAATAACCCACTGTCTATTGTAATAACTCACTGTCTATTGTAATAACCCACTGTCTATTGTAATAACTCACTGTCTATTGTAATAACCCACTGTCAATTATATTAACTCACTGTCTATTATAATAACCCACTGTCTATTGCATTAACACACTGTCTTTTGTAATAAGCCACTGTTTATTATATTAACTTACTGTCTTTGTAATAACCCACTATCTGTCTATTGCATTACTCACTGTCTATTGTAATAATACACCATCTGTCTCTATTGTAATAACCCACTGTCTGTCTATTATAATAATTCACTCTGTCTCTATTGTAATAACCCGTGTCTGTCCATTGTAATAACTCAGTCTGTCTGTTGTAATAATTCACCGTCTGTCCATTGTAATAATTCAATGTCTGTCTCTATTGTAATAACTCACTGTCTATTGTAATAACCCATTGTCTATTGTAATAACTCACTGTCTGTCTATTGTAATAACCCACTGTCTGTCTATTGTAATAACCCACCCTCTGACTATTGTAATAACCCACTCTCTGCCTATTGTAATAACCCACTGTCTGTCTATTGTAATAACCCACTCTGTCTATTGTATTAACCCACTGTCTGTCTATTGTAATAACTCACTGTCTGTCTATTGCATTAACCCACTGTCTATTGTAATAACCCACTCACTGTCTATTGTAATAACTCACTGTCTGTCTATTGTAAAAACCCACTGTCTATTGTAATAACTCACTGCCTATTGTAATAACTCACTGTCTATTGTAATAACCCACTGTCTATTGTAATAACCCACTGTCTATTGTAATAACCCACTGTCTATTATCATAACCCACTGTCTATTGTATTAACTCACTGTCTATTATAATAACTCACTGTCTATTGTAATAACCCACTGTCTATTGCATTAACTCACTGTCTATTGCAATAACCCACTGTCTGTTGTAATAACCCACTGTCTATTGTATTAGCTCACTGTCTATTATAATAACCCACTGTTTATTGTATTAACTCACTGCCTAATGTAATAACTCACTGTCTGTCTATTGTAATAACCCACTGTCTGTCTATTGAAATATCCCACTGTCTGTCTATTGTAATAACCCGCTCTCTGTCTATTGTAATAACCCATTGTCTGTCTATTGTAATAACGCACTGTCTGTCTATTGTAATAACACACTCTCTGTCTATTGTATTAACCCACTGTCTGTCTATTGTAATAACCCACTGTCTGTCTATTGTAATAACCCACTGTCTGTCTATTGTATTAACCCACTGTCTGTCTATTGTAATAACTCACTGTCTGTCTATTGTATTAACCCACTGTCTGTCTATTGTAATAACTCACTGTCTGTCTATTGTAATAACTCACCGTCTGTCTATTGTAATAACCTACTGTCTGTCTATTGTAATAACCCACTGTCTGTCTATTGCATTAACCCACTGTCTATTGTAATAACCCACTCACTGTCTGTTGTAATAACTCACTGTCTGTCTATTGTAATAACTCACTGTCTGTCTATTGCATTAATCCACTGTCTATTGTAATAACCCACTCACTGTCTATTGTAATAACTTACTGTCTGTCTATTGTAATAACTCACTGTCTGTCTATTGTAATAACCTACTGTCTGTCTATTGTAATAACCCACTGTCTGTCTATTGCATTAACCCACTGTCTATTGTAATAACCCACTCACTGTCTATTGTAATAACTCACTGTCTGTCAATGGTAATAACCCACTGTCTATTGTAATAACTCACTGTCTATTGTAATAACTCACTGTCTATTATAATAACCCACTGTCTATTGTATTAACTCACTGTCTATTATAATAACTCACTGTCTATTGTAATAACCCGCTGTCTATTGCATTAACTCACTGTCTATTGTAATAACCCACTGTCTGTTGTAATAACCCACTGTCTATTGTATTCGCTCACTGTCTATTATAATAACCCACTGTTTATTGTATTAACTCACTGTCTATTGTAATAACCCACTGTCTATTGTAATAACCCACTGTCTATTGTATTAACTCACTGTCTATTGTAATAACCCACTGTCTGTTGTAATAACTCACTGTCTATTATAATAACCCACTGTCTATTGTATTAACTCACTGTCTATTGTAATTACCCACTGTCTATTGTAATAACTCACTGTCTATTGCATTAACCCACTGTCTATTGTAATAACCCACTCACTGTCTATTGTAATAACTCACTGTCTATATATTGTAATAACCCACTGTCTATTGTAATAACTCAGTCTATTGTAATAACCCACTGTCTATTGTAATAACTCCCTGTCTATTGCATTTACCCACTGTCTATTGTAATAACCCACTCACTGTCTATTGTAATAACTCACTGTCTGTATATTGTAATAACCCACTGTCTATTGTAATAACCCACTGTCTATTGTAATAACCCACTGTTTATTGTATTAACTCACTGTCTGTTGTAATAACCCACTGTCTGTTGTAATAACTCACTGTCTATTATAATAACCCACTGTCTATTGTATTAACTCACTGTCTATTGTAATAACCCACTGTCTATTCCATTAACTCACTGTCTATTGTAATAACCCACTGTCTATTGTAATAACTCACTGTCTATTGTAATAACCCACTGTCTATTGTAATAACCCACTGTCTATTGTAATAACTCACTGTCTATTGTAATAACTCACTGTCTATTGTAATTCCCCACTGTCTATTGTATTAACTCACTGTCTATTGTAATAACCCACTGTCTGTTGTAATAACTCACTGTCTATTATAATAACCCACTGTCTATTGTATTAACTCACTGTCTATTGTAATAACCCACTGTCTATTGTAATAACTCACTGTCTATTGCATTAACCCACTGTCTATTGTAATAACCCACTCACTGTCTATTGTAATAACTCATTGTATGTATATTGTAATAACCCACTGTCTACTGTAATAACTCACTGTCCATTGTAATAACTCACTGTCTATTGTATTAACTCACTGTCTATTGTAATAACCCACTGTCTGTTGTAATAACTCACTGTCTATTATAATAACCCACTGTCTATTGTATTAACTCACTGTCTATTGTAATAACCCACTGTCTATTGTAATAACTCACTGTCTATTGTAAGAACCCACTGTCTATTGTAATAACTCACTGTCTATTGTAATAACCCACTGTCTATTGTAATAACCCACTGTCTATTGCATTAACTCACTGTCTATTGTAATAACCCACTGTCTATTGCATTAACTCACTGTCTATTGTAATAACCCACTGTCTATTGTAATAACCCACTGTCTATCGTAATAACCCACTGTCTATCGTAATAACCCACTGTCCATTGTATTAACTCACTGTCTATTGTAATAACCCACTGTCTATTGTAATAACCCACTGTCTATTGTATTAACTCACTGTCCATTGTAATAACCCACTGTCTATTGCATTAACTCACTGTCTATTGTAATAACCCACTGTCTATTGTAATAACTCATTGTCTATTGTAATAACCCACTGTCTATAGTAATAACTCACTGTCTATTGTAATAACCCACTGTCAATTATATTAACTCACTGTCTATTATAATAACCCACTGTCTATTGCATTAACACACTGTCTTTTGTAATAAGCCACTGTTTATTATATTAACTTACTGTCTTTGTAATAACCCACTATCTGTCTATTGCATTAACTCACTGTCTATTGTAATAATACACCATCTGTCTCTATTGTAATAACCCACTGTCTGTCTATTATAATAATTCACTCTGTCTCTATTGTAATAACCCGTGTCTGTCCATTGTAATAACTCAGTCTGTCTGTTGTAATAATTCACCGTCTGTCCATTGTAATAATTCAATGTCTGTCTCTATTGTAATAACTCACTGTCTATTGTAATAACCCACTGTCTATTGTAATAACTCACTGTCTGTCTATTGTAATAACCCACTGTCTGTCTATTGTAATAACCCACCCTCTGACTATTGTAATAACCCACTCTCTGCCTATTGTAATAACCCACTGTCTGTCTATTGTAATAACCCACTCTGTCTATTGTATTAACCTACTGTCTGTCTATTGTAATAACTCACTGTCTGTCTATTGCATTAACCCACTGTCTATTGTAATAACCCACTCACTGTCTATTGTAATAACTCACTGTCTGTCTATTGTAATAACCCACTGTCTATTGTAATAACTCACTGCCTATTGTAATAACTCACTGTCTATTGTAATAACCCACTGTCTATTGTAATAACCCACTGTCTATTGTAATAACCCACTGTCTATTATCATAACCCACTGTCTATTGTATTAACTCACTGTCTATTATAATAACTCACTGTCTATTGTAATAACCCACTGTCTATTGCATTAACTCACTGTCTATTGTAATAACCCACTGTCTGTTGTAATAACCCACTGTCTATTCTATTAGCTCACTGTCTATTATAATAACCCACTGTTTATTGTATTAACTCACTGCCTAATGTAATAACTCACTGTCTGTCTATTGTAATAACCCACTGTCTATTGTAATAACTCACTGTCTGTCTATTGTAATAACCCACTGTCTGTCTATTGAAATAACCCACTGTCTGTCTATTGTAATAACCCGCTCTCTGTCTATTGTAATAACCCATTGTCTGTCTATTGTAATAACGCACTGTCTGTCTATTGTAATAACACACTCTCTGTCTATTGTATTAACCCACTGTCTGTCTATTGTAATAACCCACTGTCTGTCTATTGTAATAACCTACTGTCTGTCTATTGTATTAACCCACTGTCTGTCTATTGTAATAACCCACTGTCTGTCTATTGTAATAACTCACTGTCTATTGTAATAACCTACTGTCTGTCTATTGTAATAACCCTCTGTCTGTCTATTGCATTAAACCACTGTCTATTGTAATAACCCACTCACTGTATATTGTAATAACTCACTGTCTGTCTATTGTAATAACTCACTGTCTGTCTATTGTAATAACCTACTGTCTGTCTATTGTAATAACCCACTGTCTGTCTATTGCATTAATCCACTGTCTATTGTAATAACCCACTCACTGTCTATTGTAATAACTCACTGTCTGTCTATTGTAATAACTCACTCACTGTCTGTCTATTGTAATAACCTACTGTCTGTCTATTGTAATAACCCACTGTCTGTCTATTGCATTAACCCACTGTCTATTGTAATTACCCACTCACTGTCTATTGTAATAACTCACTGTCTATTGTATTAACTCACTGTCTATTATAATAACTCACTGTCTATTGTAATAACCCACTGTCTATTGTAATAACCCACTGTGTATTGTATTAGCTCACTGTCTATTATAATAACCCACTGTTTATTGTATTAACTCACTGTCTATTGTAATAACCCACTGTCTATTGTAATAACCCACTGTCTATTGTATTAACTCACTGTCTATTGTAATAACCCACTGTCTGTTGTAATAACTCACTGTCTGTATATTGTAATAACCCACTGTCTATTGTAATAACCCACTGTCTATTGTAATAACCCACTGTTTATTGTATTAACTCACTGTCTGTTGTAATAACCCACTGTCTGTTGTAATAACTCACTGTCTATTGTAATAACCCACTGTCTATTGTAATAACTCACTGTCTATTGTAAGAACCCATTTTCATTTGTAATAACTCACTGTCTATTGTAATAACCCACTGTCTATTGTAATAACCCACTGTCTATTGTAATAACTCACTGTCTATTGTAATACCCCACTGTCTATTGTATTAACTCACTGTCTATTGTAATAACCCACTGTCTGTTGTAATAACTCACTGTCTGTCTATTGTAATAACCTACTGTCTGTCTATTGTAATAACCCACTGTCTGTCTATTGCATTAACCCACTGTCTATTGTAATAACCCACTCACTGTCTATTGCAATAACTCACTGTCTATTGTATTTACTCACTGTCTATTATAATAACTCACTGTCTATTGTAATAACCCGCTGTCTATTGCATTAACTCACTGTCTATTGTAATAACCCACTGTCTATTGTAATAACCCACTGTCTATTGTATTAGCTCACTGTCTATTATAATAACCCACTGTTTATTGTATTAACTCACTGTCTATTGTAATAACCCACTGTCTATTGTAATAACCCACTGTCTATTGTATTAACTCACTGTCTATTGTAATAACCCACTGTCTGTTGTAATAACTCACTGTCTGTATATTGTAATAACCCACTGTCTATTGTATTAACTCACTGTCTATTGTAATAACCCACTGTCTATTGTAATAACTCACTGTCTATTGCATTAACCCACTGTCTATTGTAATAACCCACTCACTGTCTATTGTAATAACTCACTGTCTGTATATTGTAATAACCCACTGTCTATTGTAATAACCCACTGTCTATTGTAATAACATACTGTTTATTGTATTAACTCACTGTCTGTTGTAATAACCCACTGTCTGTTGTAATAACTCACTGTCTATTGTAATAACCCACTGTCTATTGTAATAACTCACTGTCTATTGTAAGAACCCATTTTCATTTGTAATAACTCACTGTCTATTGTAATAACCCACTGTCTATTGTAATAACTCACTGTCTATTGTAATAACTCAATGTCTATTGTAATACCCCACTGTCTATTGTATTAACTCACTGTCTATTATAATAACTCACTGTCTATTGTAATAACCCACTGTCTATTGTAATAACCCACTGTTTATTGTATTAACTCACTGTCTATTGTAATAACCCACTGTCTATTCCATTAACTCACTGTCTATTGTAATAACCCACTGTCTATTGTAATAACTCACTGTCTATTGTAAGAACCCACTGTCTATTGTAATAACTCACTTTCTATTGTAATAACCCACTGTCTATTGTAATAACCCGCTGTCTATTGTAATAACTCACTGTCTATTGTAATAACTCACTGTCTATTGTAATACCCCACTGTCTATTGTATTAACTCACTGTCTATTATAATAACACACTGTCTATTGTAATAACCCTCTGTCTATTGCATTAACTCACTGTCTATTGTAATAACCCACTGTCTGTTGTAATAACCCACTGTCTATTGTAATAACCCACTGTCTGTTGTAATAACTCACTGTCTATTGTAATAACCCACTGTCTATTGTATTAACTCACTGTCTATTGTAATAACCCACTGTCTAGTGTAATAACTCACTGTCTTTTGCATTAACCCACTGTCTATTGTAATTACCCACTCACTGTCTATTGTAATAACTCATTGTATGTATATTGTAATAACCCACTGTCTATTGTAATAACTCACTGTCCATTGTAATAACTCACTGTCTATTGTATTAACTCACTGTCTATTGTAATAACCCACTGTCTGTTGTAATAACTCACTGTCTATTATAATAACCCACTGTCTATTGTATTAACTCACTGTCTATTGTAATAACCCACTGTCTATTCCATTAACTCACTGTCTATTGTAATAACCCACTGTCTATTGTAATAACTCACTGTCTATTGTAAGAACCCACTGTCTATTGTAATAACTCACTGTCTATTGTAATAACCCACTGTCTATTGTAATAACCCACTGTCTATTGCATTAACTCACTGTCTATTGTAATAACCCACTGTCTATTGCATTTACTCACTGTCTATTGTAATAACCCACTGTCTATTGTAATAACCCACTGTCTATCGTAATAACCCACTGTCTATCGTAATAACCCACTGTCCATTGTATTAACTCACTGTCTATTGTAATAACCCACTGTCTATTGTAATAACCCACTGTCTATTGTATTAACTCACTGTCCATTGTAATAACCCACTGTCTATTGCATTAACTCACTGTCTATTGTAATAACCCACTGTCTATTGTAATAACTCACTGTCTATTGTAATAACCCACTGTCTATTGTAATAACTCACTGTCTATTGTAATAACCCACTGTCAATTATATTAACTCACTGTCTATTATAATAACCCACTGTCTATTGCATTAACACACTGTCTTTTGTAATAAGCCACTGTTTATTATATTAACTTACTGTCTTTGTAATAACCCACTATCTGTCTATTGCATTACTCACTGTCTATTGTAATAATACACCATCTGTCTCTATTGTAATAACCCACTGTCTGTCTATTATAATAATTCACTCTGTCTCTATTGTAATAACCCGTGTCTGTCCATTGTAATAACTCAGTCTGTCTGTTGTAATAATTCACCGTCTGTCCATTGTAATAATTCAATGTCTGTCTCTATTGTAATAACTCACTGTCTATTGTAATAACCCATTGTCTATTGTAATAACTCACTGTCTGTCTATTGTAATAACCCACTGTCTGTCTATTGTAATAACCCACCCTCTGACTATTGTAATAACCCACTCTCTGCCTATTGTAATAACCCACTGTCTGTCTATTGTAATAACCCACTCTGTCTATTGTATTAACCCACTGTCTGTCTATTGTAATAACTCACTGTCTGTCTATTGCATTAACCCACTGTCTATTGTAATAACCCACTCACTGTCTATTGTAATAACTCACTGTCTGTCTATTGTAAAAACCCACTGTCTATTGTAATAACTCACTGCCTATTGTAATAACTCACTGTCTATTGTAATAACCCACTGTCTATTGTAATAACCCACTGTCTATTGTAATAACCCACTGTCTATTATCATAACCCACTGTCTATTGTATTAACTCACTGTCTATTATAATAACTCACTGTCTATTGTAATAACCCACTGTCTATTGCATTAACTCACTGTCTATTGCAATAACCCACTGTCTGTTGTAATAACCCACTGTCTATTGTATTAGCTCACTGTCTATTATAATAACCCACTGTTTATTGTATTAACTCACTGCCTAATGTAATAACTCACTGTCTGTCTATTGTAATAACCCACTGTCTGTCTATTGAAATATCCCACTGTCTGTCTATTGTAATAACCCGCTCTCTGTCTATTGTAATAACCCATTGTCTGTCTATTGTAATAACGCACTGTCTGTCTATTGTAATAACACACTCTCTGTCTATTGTATTAACCCACTGTCTGTCTATTGTAATAACCCACTGTCTGTCTATTGTAATAACCCACTGTCTGTCTATTGTATTAACCCACTGTCTGTCTATTGTAATAACTCACTGTCTGTCTATTGTATTAACCCACTGTCTGTCTATTGTAATAACTCACTGTCTGTCTATTGTAATAACTCACCGTCTGTCTATTGTAATAACCTACTGTCTGTCTATTGTAATAACCCACTGTCTGTCTATTGCATTAACCCACTGTCTATTGTAATAACCCACTCACTGTCTGTTGTAATAACTCACTGTCTGTCTATTGTAATAACTCACTGTCTGTCTATTGCATTAATCCACTGTCTATTGTAATAACCCACTCACTGTCTATTGTAATAACTTACTGTCTGTCTATTGTAATAACTCACTGTCTGTCTATTGTAATAACCTACTGTCTGTCTATTGTAATAACCCACTGTCTGTCTATTGCATTAACCCACTGTCTATTGTAATAACCCACTCACTGTCTATTGTAATAACTCACTGTCTGTCAATGGTAATAACCCACTGTCTATTGTAATAACTCACTGTCTATTGTAATAACTCACTGTCTATTATAATAACCCACTGTCTATTGTATTAACTCACTGTCTATTATAATAACTCACTGTCTATTGTAATAACCCGCTGTCTATTGCATTAACTCACTGTCTATTGTAATAACCCACTGTCTGTTGTAATAACCCACTGTCTATTGTATTCGCTCACTGTCTATTATAATAACCCACTGTTTATTGTATTAACTCACTGTCTATTGTAATAACCCACTGTCTATTGTAATAACCCACTGTCTATTGTATTAACTCACTGTCTATTGTAATAACCCACTGTCTGTTGTAATAACTCACTGTCTATTATAATAACCCACTGTCTATTGTATTAACTCACTGTCTATTGTAATTACCCACTGTCTATTGTAATAACTCACTGTCTATTGCATTAACCCACTGTCTATTGTAATAACCCACTCACTGTCTATTGTAATAACTCACTGTCTATATATTGTAATAACCCACTGTCTATTGTAATAACTCAGTCTATTGTAATAACCCACTGTCTATTGTAATAACTCCCTGTCTATTGCATTTACCCACTGTCTATTGTAATAACCCACTCACTGTCTATTGTAATAACTCACTGTCTGTATATTGTAATAACCCACTGTCTATTGTAATAACCCACTGTCTATTGTAATAACCCACTGTTTATTGTATTAACTCACTGTCTGTTGTAATAACCCACTGTCTGTTGTAATAACTCACTGTCTATTATAATAACCCACTGTCTATTGTATTAACTCACTGTCTATTGTAATAACCCACTGTCTATTCCATTAACTCACTGTCTATTGTAATAACCCACTGTCTATTGTAATAACTCACTGTCTATTGTAATAACCCACTGTCTATTGTAATAACCCACTGTCTATTGTAATAACTCACTGTCTATTGTAATAACTCACTGTCTATTGTAATTCCCCACTGTCTATTGTATTAACTCACTGTCTATTGTAATAACCCACTGTCTGTTGTAATAACTCACTGTCTATTATAATAACCCACTGTCTATTGTATTAACTCACTGTCTATTGTAATAACCCACTGTCTATTGTAATAACTCACTGTCTATTGCATTAACCCACTGTCTATTGTAATAACCCACTCACTGTCTATTGTAATAACTCATTGTATGTATATTGTAATAACCCACTGTCTACTGTAATAACTCACTGTCCATTGTAATAACTCACTGTCTATTGTATTAACTCACTGTCTATTGTAATAACCCACTGTCTGTTGTAATAACTCACTGTCTATTATAATAACCCACTGTCTATTGTATTAACTCACTGTCTATTGTAATAACCCACTGTCTATTGTAATAACTCACTGTCTATTGTAAGAACCCACTGTCTATTGTAATAACTCACTGTCTATTGTAATAACCCACTGTCTATTGTAATAACCCACTGTCTATTGCATTAACTCACTGTCTATTGTAATAACCCACTGTCTATTGCATTAACTCACTGTCTATTGTAATAACCCACTGTCTATTGTAATAACCCACTGTCTATCGTAATAACCCACTGTCTATCGTAATAACCCACTGTCCATTGTATTAACTCACTGTCTATTGTAATAACCCACTGTCTATTGTAATAACCCACTGTCTATTGTATTAACTCACTGTCCATTGTAATAACCCACTGTCTATTGCATTAACTCACTGTCTATTGTAATAACCCACTGTCTATTGTAATAACTCATTGTCTATTGTAATAACCCACTGTCTATAGTAATAACTCACTGTCTATTGTAATAACCCACTGTCAATTATATTAACTCACTGTCTATTATAATAACCCACTGTCTATTGCATTAACACACTGTCTTTTGTAATAAGCCACTGTTTATTATATTAACTTACTGTCTTTGTAATAACCCACTATCTGTCTATTGCATTAACTCACTGTCTATTGTAATAATACACCATCTGTCTCTATTGTAATAACCCACTGTCTGTCTATTATAATAATTCACTCTGTCTCTATTGTAATAACCCGTGTCTGTCCATTGTAATAACTCAGTCTGTCTGTTGTAATAATTCACCGTCTGTCCATTGTAATAATTCAATGTCTGTCTCTATTGTAATAACTCACTGTCTATTGTAATAACCCACTGTCTATTGTAATAACTCACTGTCTGTCTATTGTAATAACCCACTGTCTGTCTATTGTAATAACCCACCCTCTGACTATTGTAATAACCCACTCTCTGCCTATTGTAATAACCCACTGTCTGTCTATTGTAATAACCCACTCTGTCTATTGTATTAACCTACTGTCTGTCTATTGTAATAACTCACTGTCTGTCTATTGCATTAACCCACTGTCTATTGTAATAACCCACTCACTGTCTATTGTAATAACTCACTGTCTGTCTATTGTAATAACCCACTGTCTATTGTAATAACTCACTGCCTATTGTAATAACTCACTGTCTATTGTAATAACCCACTGTCTATTGTAATAACCCACTGTCTATTGTAATAACCCACTGTCTATTATCATAACCCACTGTCTATTGTATTAACTCACTGTCTATTATAATAACTCACTGTCTATTGTAATAACCCACTGTCTATTGCATTAACTCACTGTCTATTGTAATAACCCACTGTCTGTTGTAATAACCCACTGTCTATTCTATTAGCTCACTGTCTATTATAATAACCCACTGTTTATTGTATTAACTCACTGCCTAATGTAATAACTCACTGTCTGTCTATTGTAATAACCCACTGTCTATTGTAATAACTCACTGTCTGTCTATTGTAATAACCCACTGTCTGTCTATTGAAATAACCCACTGTCTGTCTATTGTAATAACCCGCTCTCTGTCTATTGTAATAACCCATTGTCTGTCTATTGTAATAACGCACTGTCTGTCTATTGTAATAACACACTCTCTGTCTATTGTATTAACCCACTGTCTGTCTATTGTAATAACCCACTGTCTGTCTATTGTAATAACCTACTGTCTGTCTATTGTATTAACCCACTGTCTGTCTATTGTAATAACCCACTGTCTGTCTATTGTAATAACTCACTGTCTATTGTAATAACCTACTGTCTGTCTATTGTAATAACCCTCTGTCTGTCTATTGCATTAAACCACTGTCTATTGTAATAACCCACTCACTGTATATTGTAATAACTCACTGTCTGTCTATTGTAATAACTCACTGTCTGTCTATTGTAATAACCTACTGTCTGTCTATTGTAATAACCCACTGTCTGTCTATTGCATTAATCCACTGTCTATTGTAATAACCCACTCACTGTCTATTGTAATAACTCACTGTCTGTCTATTGTAATAACTCACTGTCTGTCTATTGTAATAACTCACTGTCTGTCTATTGTAATAACCTACTGTCTGTCTATTGTAATAACCCACTGTCTGTCTATTGCATTAACCCACTGTCTATTGTAATTACCCACTCACTGTCTATTGTAATAACTCACTGTCTATTGTATTAACTCACTGTCTATTATAATAACTCACTGTCTATTGTAATAACCCACTGTCTATTGTAATAACCCACTGTGTATTGTATTAGCTCACTGTCTATTATAATAACCCACTGTTTATTGTATTAACTCACTGTCTATTGTAATAACCCACTGTCTATTGTAATAACCCACTGTCTATTGTATTAACTCACTGTCTATTGTAATAACCCACTGTCTGTTGTAATAACTCACTGTCTGTATATTGTAATAACCCACTGTCTATTGTAATAACCCACTGTCTATTGTAATAACCCACTGTTTATTGTATTAACTCACTGTCTGTTGTAATAACCCACTGTCTGTTGTAATAACTCACTGTCTATTGTAATAACCCACTGTCTATTGTAATAACTCACTGTCTATTGTAAGAACCCATTTTCATTTGTAATAACTCACTGTCTATTGTAATAACCCACTGTCTATTGTAATAACCCACTGTCTATTGTAATAACTCACTGTCTATTGTAATACCCCACTGTCTATTGTATTAACTCACTGTCTATTATAATAACTCACTGTCTATTGTAATAACCCACTGTCTATTGTAATAACCCACTGTTTATTGTATTAACTCACTGTCTATTGTAATAACCCACTGTCTATTCCATTAACTCACTGTCTATTGTAATAACCCACTGTCTATTGTAATAACTCACTGTCTATTGTAAGAACCCACTGTCTATTGTAATAACTCACTTTCTATTGTAATAACCCGCTGTCTATTGTAATAACCCACTGTCTATTGTAATAACTCACTGTCTATTGTAATAACTCACTGTCTATTGTAATACCCCACTGTCTATTGTATTAACTCACTGTCTATTATAATAACTCACTGTCTATTGTAATAACCCACTGTCTATTGCATTAACTCACTGTCTATTGTAATAACCCACTGTCTGTTGTAATAACCCACTGTCTATTGTAATAACCCACTGTCTGTTGTAATAACTCACTGTCTATTGTAATAACCCACTGTCTATTGCATTTACTCACTGTCTATTGTATTAACTCACTGTCTGTTGTAATAACTCACTGTCTATTATAATAACCCACTGTCTATTGTGTTAACTCACTGTGTATTGTAATAACCCACTGTCTATTCCATTAACTCACTGTCTATTGTAATAACCCACTGTCTATTGTAATAACTCACTGTCTATTGTAAGAACCCACTGTCTATTGTAATAACTCACTGTCTATTGTAATAACCCACTGTCTATTGTAATAACCCACTGTCTATTGCATTAACTCACTGTCTATTGTAATAACCCACTGTCTATTGCATTTACTCACTGTCTATTGTAATAACCCACTGTCTATTGTAATAACCCACTGTCTATCGTAATAACCCACTGTCTATCGTAATAACCCACTGTCCATTGTATTAACTCACTGTCTATTGTAATAACCCACTGTCTATTGTAATAACCCACTGTCTATTGTATTAACTCACTGTCCATTGTAATAACTCACTGTCTATTGTATTAACTCACTGTCTATTGTAATAACCCACTGTCTGTTGTAATAACTCACTGTCTATTATAATAACCCACTGTCTATTGTGTTAACTCACTGTGTATTGTAATAACCCACTGTCTATTCCATTAACTCACTGTCTATTGTAATAACCCACTGTCTATTGTAATAACTCACTGTCTATTGTAAGAACCCACTGTCTATTGTAATAACTCACTGTCTATTGTAATAACCCACTGTCTATTGTAATAACCCACTGTCTATTGCATTAACTCACTGTCTATTGTAATAACCCACTGTCTATTGCATTTACTCACTGTCTATTGTAATAACCCACTGTCTATTGTAATAACCCACTGTCTATCGTAATAACCCACTGTCTATCGTAATAACCCACTGTCCATTGTATTAACTCACTGTCTATTGTAATAACCCACTGTCTATTGTAATAACCCACTGTCTATTGTATTAACTCACTGTCCATTGTAATAACCCACTGTCTATTGCATTAACTCACTGTCTATTGTAATAACCCACTGTCTATTGTAATAACTCACTGTCTATTGTAATAACCCACTGTCTATAGTAATAACTCACTGTCTATTGTAATAACCCACTGTCAATTATATTAACTCACCGTCTATTATAATAACCCACTGTCTATTGCATTAACACACTGTCTTTTGTAATAAGTCACTGTTTATTATATTAACTTACTGTCTTTGTAATAACCCACTATCTGTCTATTGCATTAACTCACTGTCTATTGTAATAATACACCATCTGTCTCTATTGTAATAACCCACTGTCTGTCTATTATAATAATTCACTCTGTCTCTATTGTAATAACCCGTGTCTGTCCATTGTAATAACTCAGTCTGTCTGTTGTAATAATTCACCGTCTGTCCATTGTAATAATTCAATGTCTGTCTCTATTGTAATAACTCACTGTCTATTGTAATAACCCACTGTCTATTGTAATAACTCACTGTCTGTCTATTGTAATAACCCACTGTCTGTCTATTGTAATAACCCACCCTCTGACTATTGTAATAACCCACTCTCTGCCTATTGTAATAACCCACTGTCTGTCTATTGTAATAACCCACTCTGTCTATTGTATTAACCCACTGTCTGTCTATTGTAATAACTCACTGTCTGTCTATTGCATTAACCCACTGTCTATTGTAATAACCCACTCACTGTCTATTGTAATAACTCACTGTCTGTCTATTGTAATAACCCACTGTCTATTGTAATAACTCACTGCCTATTGTAATAACTCACTGTCTATTGTAATAACCCACTGTCTATTGTAATAACCCACTGTCTATTGTAATAACCCACTGTCTATTATCATAACCCACTGTCTATTGTATTAACTCACTGTCTATTATAATAACTCACTGTCTATTGTAATAACCCACTGTCTATTGCATTAACTCACTGTCTATTGTAATAACCCACTGTCTGTTGTAATAACCCACTGTCTATTGTATTAGCTCACTGTCTATTATAATAACCCACTGTTTATTGTATTAACTCACTGCCTAATGTAATAACTCACTGTCTGTCTATTGTAATAACCCACTGTCTATTGTAATAACTCACTGTCTGTCTA
Source organism: Cetorhinus maximus (assembly GCF_964194155.1). Lineage (NCBI taxonomy): Eukaryota > Metazoa > Chordata > Chondrichthyes > Lamniformes > Cetorhinidae > Cetorhinus > Cetorhinus maximus. The sequence continues at coordinate 58,875 of NW_027597637.1, forward strand.
TTGTAATAACCCACTGTCTGTCTATTGAAATAACCCACTGTCTGTCTATTGTAATAACCCGCTCTCTGTCTATTGTAATAACCCATTGTCTGTCTATTGTAATAACGCACTGTCTGTCTATTGTAATAACACACTCTCTGTCTATTGTAATAACCCACTGTCTGTCTATTGTAATAACCCACTGTCTGTCTATTGTATTAACCCACTGTCTGTCTATTGTAATAACCCACTGTCTGTCTATTGTAATAACTCACTGTCTGTCTATTGTAATAACCTACTGTCTGTCTATTGTAATAACCCTCTGTCTGTCTATTGCATTAAACCACTGTCTATTGTAATAACCCACTCACTGTCTATTGTAATAACTCACTGTCTGTCTATTGTAATAACTCACTGTCTGTCTATTGTAATAACCTACTGTCTGTCTATTGTAATAACCCACTGTCTGTCTATTGCATTAATCCACTGTCTATTGTAATAACCCACTCACTGTCTATTGTAATAACTCACTGTCTGGCTATTGTAATAACTCACTGTCTGTCTATTGTAATAACTCACTGTCTGTCTATTGTAATAACCTACTGTCTGTCTATTGTAATAACCCACTGTCTGTCTATTGCATTAACCCACTGTCTATTGTAATTACCCACTCACTGTCTATTGTAATAACTCACTGTCTATTGTATTAACTCACTGTCTATTATAATAACTCACTGTCTATTGTAATAACCCACTGTCTATTGCATTAACTCACTGTCTATTGTAATAACCCACTGTCTATTGTAATAACTCACTGTCTATTGTAAGAACCCACTGTCTATTGTATTAACTCACTGTCTATTGTAATCACCCACTGTCTATTGTAATAACTAACTGTCTATTGTAATAACCCACTGTCTATTGTAATAACTCTCTGTCTATTGTAATAACCCACTGTCTATTGTAATAACTCACTGTCTATTGTAATAACCCACTGTCAATTATATTAACTCACTGTCTATTATAATAACCCACTGTCTATTGCATTAACGCACTGTCTTTTGTAATAAGCCACTGTTTATTATATTAACTTACTGTCTTTGTAATAACCCACTATCTGTCTATTGCATTAACTCACTGTCTATTGTAATAATTCACCGTCTGTCTCTATTGTAATAATCCACTGTCTGTCTATTATAATAATTCACTCTGTCTCTATTGTAATAACCCGTGTCTGTCCATTGTAATAACTCAGTCTGTCTGTTGTAATAATTCACCGTCTGTCCATTGTAATAATTCAATGTCTGTCTCTATTGTAATAACTCACTGTCTATTGTAATAACCCACTTTCTATTGTAATAACTCACTGTCTGTCTACTGTAATAACCCACTGTCTGTCTATTGTAATAACCCACCCTCTGACTATTGTAATAACCCACTCTCTGCCTATTGTAATAACCCACTGTCTGTCTATTGTAATAACCCACTCTGTCTATTGTATTAACCCACTGTCTGTCTATTGTAATAACTCACTGTCTGTCTATTGTAATAACCCACTGTCTATTGTAATAACTCACTGCCTATTGTAATAACTCACTGTCTATTGTAATAACCCACTGTCTATTGTAATAACCCACTGTCTATTGTAATAACCCACTGTCTATTATCATAACCCACTGTCTATTGTATTAACTCACTGTCTATTATAATAACTCACTGTCTATTGCAATAACCCACTGTCTATTGCATTAACTCACTGTCTATTGTAATAACCCACTGTCTGTTGTAATAACCCACTGTCTATTGTATTAGCTCACTGTCTATTATAATAACCCACTGTTTATTGTATTAACTCACTGCCTAATGTAATAACTCACTGTCTGTCTATTGTAATAACCCACTGTCTATTGTAATAACTCACTGTCTGTCTATTGTAATAACCCACTGTCTGTCTATTGAAATAACCCACTGTCTGTCTATTGTAATAACCCGCTCTCTGTCTATTGTAATAACCCATTGTCTGTCTATTGTAATAACGCACTGTCTGTCTATTGTAATAACACACTCTCTGTCTATTGTATTAACCCACTGTCTGTCTATTGTAATAACCCACTGTCTGTCTATTGTAATAACCCACTGTCTGTCTATTGTATTAACCCACTGTCTGTCTATTGTAATAACTCACTGTCTGTCTATTGTAATAACTCACTGTCTGTCTATTGTAATAACCTACTGTCTGTCTATTGTAATAACCCACTGTCTGTCTATTGCATTAACCCACTGTCTATTGTAATAACCCACTCACTGTCTATTGTAATAACTCACTGTCTGTCTATTGTAATAACTCACTGTCTGTCTATTGTAATAACCTACTGTCTGTCTATTGTAATAACCCACTGTATGTCTATTGCATTAATCCACTGTCTATTGTAATGACCCATTCACTGTCTATTGTAATAACTCACTGTCTGTCTATTGTAATAACTCACTGTCTGTCTATTGTAATAACTCACTGTCTGTCTATTGTAATAACCTACTGTCTGTCTATTGTAATAACCAACTGTCTGTCTATTGCATTAACCCACTGTCTATTGTAATAACCCACTCACTGTCTATTGTAATAACTCACTGTCTGTCAATGGTAATAACCCACTGTCTATTGTAATAACTCACTGTCTATTGTAATAACTCACTGTCTATTATAATAACCCACTGTCTATTGTATTAACTCACTGTCTATTATAATAACTCACTGTCTATTGTAATAACCCGCTGTCTATTGCATTAACTCACTGTCTATTGTAATAACCCACTGTCTGTTGTAATAACCCACTGTCTATTGTATTAGCTCACTGTCTATTATAATAACCCACTGTTTATTGTATTAACTCACTGTCTATTGCAATAACCAACTGTCTATTATAATAACCCACTGTCTGTTGTAATAACTCACTGTCTATTATAATAACCCACTGTCTATTGTATTAACTCACTGTCTATTGTAATAACCCACTGTCTATTGTAATAACTCACTGTATATTGCATTAACCCACTGTCTATTGTAATAGCCCACTCACTGTCTATTGTAATAACTCACTGTCTGTATATTGTAATAACCCACTGTCTATTGCAATAACTCACTGTCTATTGTAATAACCTACTGTCTATTGTAATAACTCCCTGTCTATTGCATTAACCCACTGTCTATTGTAATAACCCAGTGTCTATTGTAATAACCCACTGTTTATTGTATTAACTCACTGTCTGTTGTAATAACCCACTGTCTGTTGTAATAACTCACTGTCTATTGTAATAACCCACTGTCTATTGTAATAACTCACTGTCTATTGTAAGAACCCACTGTCTATTTTAATAACTCACTGTCTATTGTAATAACCCACTGTCTATTGTAATAACCCACTGTCTATTGTAATAACTCACTGTCTATTGTAATAACTCACTGTCTATTGTAATACCCCACTGTCTATTGTATTAACTCACTGTCTATTATAATAACTCACTGTCTATTGTAATAACCCACTGTCTATTGTAATAACCCACTGTTTAATGTATTAACTCACTGTCTATTGTAATAACCCACTGTCTATTCCATTAACTCACTGTCTATTGTAATAACCCACTGTCTATTGTAATAACTCACTGTCTATTGTAAGAACCCACTGTCTATTCCATTAACTCACTGTCTATTGTAATAACCCACTGTCTATTGTAATAACTCACTGTCTATTGTAAGAACCCACTGTCTATTGTAATAACTCACTGTCGATTGTAATAACCCACTGTCTATTGTAATAACCCACTGTCTATTGTAATAACTCACTGTCTATTGTAATAACCCACTGTCTATTGTAATAACTCACTGTCTATTGTAATACCCCACTGTCTATTGTATTAACTCACTGTCTATTATAATAACTCACTGTCTATTGTAATAACCCACTGTCTATTGCATTAACTCACTGTCTATTGTAATAACCCACTGTCTGTTGTAATAACCCACTGTCTATTGTAATAACCCACTGTCTGTTGTAATAACTCACTGTCTATTATAATAACCCACTGTCTATTGTATTAACTCACTGTCTATTGTAATAACCCACTGTCTATTGTAATAACTCACTGTCTATTGCATTAACCCACTGTCTATTGTAATAACGCACTCACTGTCTATTGTAATAACTCATTGTATGTATATTGTAATAACCCACTGTCTATTGTAATAACTCACTGTCTATTGTAATAACTCACTGTCTATTGTATTAACTCACTGTCTATTGTAATAACCCACTGTCTGTTGTAATAACTCACTGTCTATTATAATAACCCACTGTCTATTGTATTAACTCACTGTCTATTGTAATAACCCACTGTCTATTCCATTAACTCACTGTCTGTTGTAATAACCCACTGTCTATTGTAATAACTCACTGTCTATTGTAAGAACCCACTGTCTATTGTAATAACTCACTGTCTATTGTAATTACCCACTGTCTATTGTAATAACCCACTGTCTATTGCATTAACTCACTATCTATTGTAATAACCCACTGTCTATTGCATTAACTCACTGTCTATTGTAATAACCCACTGTCGATTGTAATAACCCACTGTCTATTGTAATAACCCACTGTCTATCGTAATAACCCACTGTCCATTGTATTAACTCACTGTCTATTGTAATAACCCACTGTCTATTGTAATAACTCACTGTCTATTGTAATAACCCACTGTCTATTGTATTAACTCACTGTCCATTGTAATAACCCCCTGTCTATTATAATATCTCACTGTCTATTGTAATAACCCACTGTCTATTGCATTAACTCACTGTCTATTGTAATAACCCACTGTCTGTTGTAATAACCCACTGTCTATTGTAATAACCCACTGTCTGTTGTAATAACTCACTGTCTATTATAATAACCCACTGTCTATTGTATTTACTCACTGTCTATTGTAATAACCCACTGCCTATTGTAATAACTCACTGTCTATTGCATTAACCCACTGTCTATTGTAATAACGCACTCACTGTCTATTGTAATAACTCATTGTATGTATATTGTAATAACCCACTGTCTATTGTAATATCTCACTGTCTATTGTAATAACTCACTGTCTATTGTATTAACTCACTGTCTATTGTAATAACCCACTGTCTGTCTATTGTAATAACTCACTGTCTGTCTATTGTAATAACCTACTGTCTGTCTATTGTAATAACCCTCTATCTGTCTATTGCATTAAACCACTGTCTATTGTAATAACCCACTCACTGTCTATTATAATAACTCACTGTCTGTCTATTGTAATAACTCACTGTCTGTCTATTGTAATAACCTACTGTCTGTCTATTGTAATAACCCACTGTCTGTCTATTGCATTAATCCACTGTCTATTGTAATAACCCACTCACTGTCTATTGTAATAACTCAATGTCTGTCTATTGTAATAACTCACTGTCTGTCTATTGTAATAACTCACTGTCTGTCTATTGTAATAACCTACTGTCTGTCTATTGTAATAACCCACTGTCTGTCTATTGCATTAACCCACTGTCTATTGTAATAACCCACTCACTGTCTATTGTAATAACTCACTGTCTATTGTATTAACTCACTGTCTATTATAATAACTCACTGTCTATTTTAATAACCCGCTGTCTATTGCATTAACTCACTGTCTATTGTAATAACCCACTGTCTATTGTAATAACCCACTGTCTATTGTATTAGCTCACTGTCTATTATAATAACCCACTGTTTATTGTATTAACTCACTGTCTATTGTAATAACCCACTGTCTATTGTAATAACCCACTGTCTATTGTGTTAACTCACTGTCTATTGTAATAACCCACTGTCTGTTGTAATAACTCACTGTCTGTATATTGTAATAACCCACTGTCTATTGTATTAACTCACTGTCTATTGTAATAACCCACTGTCTATTGTAATAACTCACTGTCTATTGCATTAACCCACTGTCTATTGTAATAACCCACTCACTGTCTATTGTAATAACTCACTGTCTGTATATTGTAATAACCCACTGTCTATTGTAATAACCCACTGTCTATTGTAATAACATACTGTTTATTGTATTAACTCACTGTCTGTTGTAATAACCCACTGTCTGTTGTAATAACTCACTGTCTATTGTAATAACCCACTGTCTATTGTAATAACTCACTGTCTATTGTAAGAACCCATTTTCATTTGTAATAACTCACTGTCTATTGTAATAACCCACTGTCTATTGTAATAACTCACTGTCTATTGTAATAACTCACTGTCTATTGTAATAACTCACTGTCTATTGTAATAACTCAATGTCTATTGTAATACCCCACTGTCTATTGTATTAACTCACTGTCTATTATAATAACTCACTGTCTATTGTAATAACCCACTGCCTATTGTAATAACCCACTGTTTATTGTATTAACTCACTGTCTATTGTAATAACCCACTGTCTATTCCATTAACTCACTGTCTATTGTAATAACCCACTGTCTATTGTAATAACTCACTGTCTATTGTAAGAACCCACTGTCTATTGTAATAACTCACTTTCTATTGTAATAACCCACTGTCTATTGTAATAACCCACTGTCTATTGTAATAACTCACTGTCTATTGTAATAACTCACTGTCTATTGTAATACCCCACTGTCTATTGTATTAACTCACTGTCTATTATAATAACTCACTGTCTATTGTAATAACCCACTGTCTATTGCATTAACTCACTGTCTATTGTAATAACCCACTGTCTGTTGTAATAACCCACTGTCTATTGTAATAACCCACTGTCTGTTGTAATAACTCACTGTCTATTGTAATAACCCACTGTCTATTGTATTAACTGACTGTCTATTGTAATAACCCACTGTCTATTGTAATAACTCACTGTCTATTGCATTAACCCACTGTCTATTGTAATAACCCACTCACTGTCTATTGTAATAACTCGTTGTATGTATATTGTAATAACCCACTGTCTATTGTAATAACTCACTGTCCATTGTAATAACTCACTGTCTATTGTATTAACTCACTGTCTATTGTAATAACCCACTGTCTGTTGTAATAACTCACTGTCTATTATAATAACCCACTGTCTATTGTATTAACTCACTGTCTATTGTAATAACCCACTGTCTATTCCATTAACTCACTGTCTATTGTAATAACCCACTGTCTATTGTAATAACTCACTGTCTATTGTAAGAACCCACTGTCTATTGTAATAACTCACTGTCTATTGTAATAACCCACTGTCTATTGTAATAACCCACTGTCTATTGCATTAACTCACTGTCTATTGTAATAACCCACTGTCTATTGCATTTACTCACTGTCTATTGTAATAACCCACTGTCTATTGTAATAACCCACTGTCTATCGTAATAACCCACTGTCTATCGTAATAACCCACTGTCCATTTTATTAACTCACTGTCTATTGTAATAACCCACTGTCTATTGTAATAACCCACTGTCTATTGTATTAACTCACTGTCCATTGTAATAACCCACTGTCTATTGCATTAACTCACTGTCTATTGTAATAACCCACTGTCTATTGTAATAACTCACTGTCTATTGTAATAACCCACTGTCTATTGTAATAACTCACTGTCTATTGTAATAACCCACTGTCAATTATATTAACTCACTGTCTATTATAATAACCCACTGTCTATTGCATTAACACACTGTCTTTTGTAATAAGCCACTGTTTATTATATTAACTTACTGTCTTTGTAATAACCCACTATCTGTCTATTGCATTAACTCACTGTCTATTGTAATAATACACCATCTGTCTCTATTGTAATAACCCACTGTCTGTCTATTATAATAATTCACTCTGTCTCTATTGTAATAACCCGTGTCTGTCCATTGTAATAACTCAGTCTGTCTGTTGTAATAATTCACCGTCTGTCCATTGTAATAATTCAATGTCTGTCTCTATTGTAATAACTCACTGTCTATTGTAATAACCCATTGTCTATTGTAATAACTCACTGTCTGTCTATTGTAATAACCCACTGTCTGTCTATTGTAATAACCCACCCTCTGACTATTGTAATAACCCACTCTCTGCCTATTGTAATAACCCACTGTCTGTCTATTGTAATAACCCACTCTGTCTATTGTATTAACCCACTGTCTGTCTATTGTAATAACTCACTGTCTGTCTATTGCATTAACCCACTGTCTATTGTAATAACCCACTCACTGTCTATTGTAATAACTCACTGTCTGTCTATTGTAAAAACCCACTGTCTATTGTAATAACTCACTGCCTATTGTAATAACTCACTGTCTATTGTAATAACCCACTGTCTATTGTAATAACCCACTGTCTATTGTAATAACCCACTGTCTATTATCATAACCCACTGTCTATTGTATTAACTCACTGTCTATTATAATAACTCACTGTCTATTGTAATAACCCACTGTCTATTGCATTAACTCACTGTCTATTGCAATAACCCACTGTCTGTTGTAATAACCCACTGTCTATTGTATTAGCTCACTGTCTATTATAATAACCCACTGTTTATTGTATTAACTCACTGCCTAATGTAATAACTCACTGTCTGTGTATTGTAATAACCCACTGTCTGTCTATTGAAATAACCCACTGTCTGTCTATTGTAATAACCCGCTCTCTGTCTATTGTAATAACCCATTGTCTGTCTATTGTAATAACGCACTGTCTGTCTATTGTAATAACACACTGTCTGTCTATTGTATTAACCCACTGTCTGTCTATTGTAATAACCCACTGTCTGTCTATTGTAATAACCTACTGTCTGTCTATTGTATTAACCCACTGTCTGTCTATTGTAATAACTCACTGTCTGTCTATTGTATTAACCCACTGTCTGTCTATTGTAATAACTCACTGTCTGTCTATTGTAATAACTCACCGTCTGTCTATTGTAATAACCTACTGTCTGTCTATTGTAATAACCCACTGTCTGTCTATTGCATTAACCCACTGTCTATTGTAATAACCCACTCACTGTCTGTTGTAATAACTCACTGTCTGTCTATTGTAATAACTCACTGTCTGTCTATTGCATTAATCCACTGTCTATTGTAATAACCCACTCACTGTCTATTGTAATAACTTACTGTCTGTCTATTGTAATAACTCACTGTCTGTCTATTGTAATAACCTACTGTCTGTCTATTGTAATAACCCACTGTCTGTCTATTGCATTAACCCACTGTCTATTGTAATAACCCACTCACTGTCTATTGTAATAACTCACTGTCTGTCAATGGTAATAACCCACTGTCTATTGTAATAACTCACTGTCTATTGTAATAACTCACTGTCTATTATAATAACCCACTGTCTATTGTATTAACTCACTGTCTATTATAATAACTCACTGTCTATTGTAATAACCCGCTGTCTATTGCATTAACTCACTGTCTATTGTAATAACCCACTGTCTGTTGTAATAACCCACTGTCTATTGTATTCGCTCACTGTCTATTATAATAACCCACTGTTTATTGTATTAACTCACTGTCTATTGTAATAACCCACTGTCTATTGTAATAACCCACTGTCTATTGTATTAACTCACTGTATATTGTAATAACCCACTGTCTATTGTAATAACTCAGTCTATTATAATAACCCACGGTCTATTGTAATAACTCCCTGTCTATTGCATTTACCCACTGTCTATTGTAATAACCCACTCACTGTCTATTGTAATAACTCACTGTCTGTATATTGTAATAACCCACTGTCTATTGTAATAACCCACTGTCTATTGTAATAACCCACTGTTTATTGTATTAACTCACTGTCTGTTGTAATAACCCACTGTCTGTTGTAATAACTCACTGTCTATTATAATAACCCACTGTCTATTGTATTAACTCACTGTCTATTGTAATAAACCACTGTCTATTCCATTAACTCACTGTCTATTGTAATAACCCACTGTCTATTGTAATAACTCACTGTCTATTGTAATAACCCACTGTCTATTGTAATAACCCACTGTCTATTGTAATAACTCACTGTCTATTGTAATAACTCACTGTCTATTGTAATACCCCACTGTCTATTGTATTAACTCACTGTCTATTGTAATAACCCACTGTCTGTTGTAATAACTCACTGTCTATTATAATAACCCACTGTCTATTGTATTAACTCACTGTCTATTGTAATAACCCACTGTCTATTGTAATAACTCACTGTCTATTGCATTAACCCACTGTCTATTGTAATAACCCACTCACTGTCTATTGTAATAACTCATTGTATGTATATTGTAATAACCCACTGTCTACTGTAATAACTCACTGTCCATTGTAATAACTCACTGTCTATTGTATTAACTCACTGTCTATTGTAATAACCCACTGTCTGTTGTAATAACTCACTGTCTATTATAATAACCCACTGTCTATTGTATTAACTCACTGTCTATTGTAATAACCCACTGTCTATTCCATTAACTCACTGTCTATTGTAATAACCCACTGTCTATTGTAATAACTCACTGTCTATTGTAAGAACCCACTGTCTATTGTAATAACTCACTGTCTATTGTAATAACCCACTGTCTATTGTAATAACCCACTGTCTATTGCATTAACTCACTGTCTATTGTAATAACCCACTGTCTATTGCATTAACTCACTGTCTATTGTAATAACCCACTGTCTATTGTAATAACCCACTGTCTATCGTAATAACCCACTGTCTATCGTAATATCCCACTGTCCATTGTATTAACTCACTGTCTATTGTAATAACCCACTGTCTATTGTAATAACCCACTGTCTATTGTATTAACTCACTGTCCATTGTAATAACCCACTGTCTATTGCATTAACTCACTGTCTATTGTAATAACCCACTGTCTATTGTAATAACTCACTGTCTATTGTAATAACCCACTGTCTATTGTAATAACTCACTGTCTATTGTAATAACCCACTGTCAATTATATTAACTCACTGTCTATTATAATAACCCACTGTCTATTGCATTAACACACTGTCTTTTGTAATAAGCCACTGTTTATTATATTAACTTACTGTCTTTGTAATAACCCACTATCTGTCTATTGCATTAACTCACTGTCTATTGTAATAATACACCATCTGTCTCTATTGTAATAACCCACTGTCTGTCTATTATAATAATTCACTCTGTCTCTATTGTAATAACCCGTGTCTGTCCATTGTAATAACTCAGTCTGTCTGTTGTAATAATTCACCGTCTGTCCATTGTAATAATTCAATGTCTGTCTCTATTGTAATAACTCACTGTCTATTGTAATAACCCACTGTCTATTGTAATAACTCACTGTCTGTCTATTGTAATAACCCACTGTCTGTCTATTGTAATAACCCACCCTCTGACTATTGTAATAACCCACTCTCTGCCTATTGTAATAACCCACTGTCTGTCTATTGTAATAACCCACTCTGTCTATTGTATTAACCCACTGTCTGTCTATTGTAATAACTCACTGTCTGTCTATTGCATTAACCCACTGTCTATTGTAATAACCCACTCACTGTCTATTGTAATAACTCACTGTCTGTCTATTGTAATAACCCACTGTCTATTGTAATAACTCACTGCCTATTGTAATAACTCACTGTCTATTGTAATAACCCACTGTCTATTGTAATAACCCACTGTCTATTATCATAACCCACTGTCTATTGTATTAACTCACTGTCTATTATAATAACTCACTGTCTATTGTAATAACCCACTGTCTATTGCATTAACTCACTGTCTATTGTAATAACCCACTGTCTGTTGTAATAACCCACTGTCTATTGTATTAGCTCACTGTCTATTATAATAACCCACTGTTTATTGTATTAACTCACTGCCTAATGTAATAACTCACTGTCTGTCTATTGTAATAACCCACTGTCTATTGTAATAACTCACTGTCTGTCTATTGTAATAACCCACTGTCTGTCTATTGAAATAACCCACTGTCTGTCTATTGTAATAACCCGCTCTCTGTCTATTGTAATAACCCATTGTCTGTCTATTGTAATAACGCACTGTCTGTCTATTGTAATAACACACTCTCTGTCTATTGTATTAACCCACTGTCTGTCTGTTGTAATAACCCACTGTCTGTCTATTGTAATAACCCACTGTCTGTCTATTGTATTAACCCACTGTCTGTCTATTGTAATAACCCACTGTCTGTCTATTGTAATAACTCACTGTCTATTGTAATAACCTACTGTCTGTCTATTGTAATAACCCTCTGTCTGTCTATTGCATTAAACCACTGTCTATTGTAATAACCCACTCACTGTCTATTGTAATAACTCACTGTCTGTCTATTGTAATAACTCACTGTCTGTCTATTGTAATAACCTACTGTCTGTCTATTGTAATAACCCACTGTCTGTCTATTGCATTAATCCACTGTCTATTGTAATAACCCACTCACTGTCTATTGTAATAACTCACTGTCTGTCTATTGTAATAACTCACTGTCTGTCTATTGTAATAACTCACTGTCTGTCTATTGTAATAACCTACTGTCTGTCTATTGTAATAACCCACTGTCTGTCTATTGCATTAACCCACTGTCTATTGTAATTACCCACTCACTGTCTATTGTAATAACTCACTGTCTATTGTATTAACTCACTGTCTATTATAATAACTCACTGTCTATTGTAATAACCCGCTGTCTATTGCATTAACTCACTGTCTATTGTAATAACCCACTGTCTATTGTAATAACCCACTGTCTATTGTATTAGCTCACTGTCTATTATAATAACCCACTGTTTATTGTATTTACTCACTGTCTATTGTAATAACCCACTGTCTATTGTAATAACCCACTGTCTATTGTATTAACTCACTGTCTATTGTAATAACCCACTGTCTGTTGTAATAACTCACCGTCTGTATATTGTAATAACCCACTGTCTATTGTAATAACCCACTGTCTATTGTAATAACCCACTGTTTATTGTATTAACTCACTGTCTGTTGTAATAACCCACTGTCTGTTGTAATAACTCACTGTCTATTGTAATAACCCACTGTCTATTGTAATAACTCACTGTCTATTGTAA
>NW_027597638.1:0-71998 GCF_964194155.1 Cetorhinus maximus
CACAGAAACACAGAGCGCACGGGGGCTCCACAGAAACACAGAGCGCGCGGGGGCTCCACAAAAACACAGAGCGCGCAGGGGCTCCACAGAAACACTGAGCGTGCGGGGTCTCCACAGAAACATAGAGCGTGCGGCGGCTCCACAGAAACACAGAGCGCGGGCGGGCCTGGCAGAAACACAGAGAGCGCGGGGGCCTCGCAGGAACACAGAGCGCGGGGGGGCCTTACAGGAACACAGATCGCGCGGGGGCCTCGCAGAAACACAGAGCGTGCGGGTGCTCCACAGAAACACAGAGCGCGCAGGGGCTCCACAGAAACACAGAGCGCACGGGGGCTCCACAAAAACACAGAGCGCGCAGGGGCTCCACAGAAACACAGAGCGTGCGGCGGCAACGCAAAAACTGAGTGCGTGGGTGCTCCGCAGAAACACAGAATGCGCGGGATCACCGCAGAAACACACAGGGTGCAGGGGCCCCGCAGAAACACAGAGCATGCGGGTGCTCCGCAGAAGCACAGAGCGTGCGGGGGTATCGCAGAAACACAGAGCACGTGGGGGCACCGCAGAAACACGGTGCACGCGGTGCCTCCACAGAAACACAGACCTCGCGGGGGCTCCACAGAAACACAGAGTGCGCGGGGGCTTCGCGGAAACACAGAGCGTGTGGGGGCCTCGCAGAAACACACAGCACGCGGGGTCCTCGCAAAAACACAGAGCATGCGGGTGCTCCGCAGAAGCACAGAGCGTGCGGGGGTATCGCAGAAACACAGAGCACGTGGGGGCACCGCAGAAACACGGTGCGCGCGGTGCCTCCACAGAAACACAGACCGCGCGGGGGCTCCACAGAAACACGGAGTGCGCGGGATCAACGCAGAAATACACAGGGCGCAGGGGCCCCGCAGTAACAGAGAGCATGCGGGTGCTCCACAGAAACACAGAGCACGCGGGGGCTTCGCGGAAACACAGAGCGTGTGGGGGCCTCGCAGAAACACACAGCACGCGGGGGCTTCGCAGAAACACAGAGCATGCAGGTGCTCCACAGAAACACAGAGCGCGCGGGGGCCTCGCAGAAACACAGAGCATGCGGGTGCTCCACAGAAACACAGAGCGCGCGGGGGCCTCGCAGAAACACAGAGCGCACGGGGGCCTCACAGAAACACAGAGCGTGCGGGTGCTCCGCAGAAACACAGAGAGCGCAGGGGCTCCACAGAAACACAGAGCGCGCGGGGGCTCCACAGAAACACAGAGTGCGCGGGATCTCAGCAGAAACACACAGGGCGCAGGGGCCCCGCAGAAACACAGAGCATGCGGGTGCTCCACAGAAACACAGAGCACGCAGGGGCTTCACGGAAAGACAGAGCGTGTGGGGGCCTCGCAGAAACACACAGCACGCGGGGGCCTCGCAGAAACACAGAGCGTGTGGGGGCCTCGCAGAAACACAGAGCATGCGGGTGCTCCACAGAAACACAGAGCATGCGGGGGCATCGCAAAAACTGAGTGCGTGGGTGCTCCGCAGAAACACAGAGCGCGTGGGGCCTCCACAGAAACACAGAGCGTACGGCATCCCCGCAGAAACACAGAGCCCGCGCGGGCCTCGCAGGAACACAGAGCGCACGGGGGCCTCGCAGAAACACAGAGCATGTGGGTGCTCCGCAGAAACACAGAGCATGTGGGTGCTCCACAGAAACACAGAGCGTGCGGGTGCTCCGCAGAAAGACAGAGTGCGCGGGGGCTCCACAGAAACACAGAGAGCGCGGGGGGCTCGCAGAATCACAGAGCGCATGCGGGTCTCACAGGAACACAGAGCGCGCGGGGGCTCCACAGAAACACAGAGCACACAGGGGCCTCGCAGGAACAAAGGACGAGCAGGGACCTCACAGGAACACAGCGTGCGGGGGCCTCGCAGAAACAAACGGTGAGCTGGGGCTCCAGAGAAACACAGAGTGTGCGGGTGCTCTGCAGAACACAGAGTGTGCGGGTGCTCCACATAAACATAGAGCGCACGGGGGCATCGCAGAAACACGGAGCGCGTGGGGGCATCGCAGATACACAGAGCGCGCAGGACCTCCACAGAAACACAGAGCGCGCGGGATCTCCGCTGAAACACACAGGGCGCAGGGGCCCCGCAGAAACACAGAGCGCGCACGGGCCCCGCAGAAACACAGAGCGCGCACGGGCCTCGCAGGAACACAGATCACGCGGGGGCCTCGCAGAAACACAGAGCGTGCGGGTGCTCCGCAGAAACACAGAGCGTGCAGGGGCTCCACAGAAACACAGAGCGCACGGGGGCTCCACAGAAACACAGAGCGTGCGGGTGCTCCGCAGAAACACAGAGCGCGCAGGGGCTCCACAGAAACACAGAGCGCGCGGGGGCTCCACAGAAACACTGAGCGCGCGGCGGCTCCACAGAAACACAGAGCGTGCGGGGCTCCACGGAAACACAGAGCGCACGGGAGCTCCACAGAAACACAGAGCGCACGGGAGCTCCACAGAAACACAGAGCGCGCGGGGGCTCTTCAGAAACACAGAGCAAGGGGGGGCTCCACAGAAACACAGAGCACACGGGGGCTCCACAGAAACACAGAGCGCGCAGGGGACTCACAGAAACACAGAGCGTGTGGGGGCTCCACAGAAACACAGAGTGCGTGGGGGCCTCGCAGAAACAAAGGGCGAGCAGGGACCTCACAGGAGCACAGCGTGCGGGGGCCTCGCAGAAACAAATGGTGAGCTGGGCCTCCAGAGAAACACAGAGCGTGCGGGGACATCGCAGAAACAGAGAGCACGTGGGGGCACCGCAGAAACACGGTGCGCGCGGTGCCTCCACAGAAACACAGACCGCGCGGGGGCTCCACAGAAACACAGAGTGCACGGGAATCACCGCAGAAATACACAGGGCGCAGGGGCCCCGCAGTAACACAGAGCATGCGGGTGCTCCACAGAAACACAGAGCACGCGGGGGCTTCGCGGAAACACAGAGCGTGTGGGGGCCTCGCAGAAACACACAGCATGCGGGGGCTTCGCAAAAACACAGAGCATGTGGGGGCCTCGCAGAAACACAGAGCATGCAGGTGCTCCACAGAAACACAGAGCATGCGGGGGCCTCGCAGAAACACAGAGTGCGCAGGGGCTCCACAGAAACACAGAGCGCACGGGGGCTCCACAAAAACACAGAGCGCGCAGGGGCTCCACAGAAACACAGAGCGCACGGGGGCTCCACAAAAACACAGAGCGCGCAGGGGCTTCACAGAAACACAGAGCGTGCGGGGGCAACGCAAAACTGAGTGCGTGGGTGCTCCGCAGAAACACAGAATGTGCGGGATCACCGCAGAAACACACAGGGCGCAGGGGCTTCGCAGAAACACAGAGCATGCGGGTGCTCCACAGAAACACAGAGCGTGCGGGGGCTTCGCAGAAACACAGAGCGTGTGGGGTCCTCGCAAAAACACAGAGCATGCGGGTGCTCCGCAGAAGCACAGAGCGTGCGGGGGCATCGCAGAAACACAGAGCACGTGGGGGCACCGCAGAAACACGGTGCACGCGGTGCCTCCACAGAAACACAGACCGCGCGGGGGCTCCACAGAAACACAGAGTGCGCGGGGGCACCGCAGAAACACAGAGCGCGCAGGGCCTCCACATAAACACAGAGCGTGCGGCATCCCCGCAGAAACACAGAGCATGCGGGTGCCTCGCAGAAACACAGAGCATGTGGGGGCCTCGCAGAAACACAGAGCATGTGGGGGCCTCGCAGAAACACAGAGCATGCGGGTGCTCCACAGAAACACATAGCGCGTGGGGGCCTCGCTGGAACACAGAGAGCACGTGGGCCTCGCAGGAACACAGAGCGCGCGGGGGCTTCGCATGAACACAGAGCGCGTGGGGTTCTCACAGGAACACAGAGCAAGCGGGGGACTCGCAGGATCACAGAGCGCGCGGGGGCCTCGCAGGAACACAGAGCGCGTGGGTGCCTCACAGGAACACAGAGCGCGCGGGGGCTCCACAGAAACACAGAGCACACAGGGGCCTCGCAGGAACAAAGGACATGCAGGGATCTCACAGGAACACAGCGTGCGGGGGCCTTGCAGAAACAAATGGTGAGCTGGGGCTCCAGAGAAACACAGAGTGTGCGGGTGCTCTGCAGAAACACAGAGTGTGCAGGGGCTCCACAGAAACACAGAGCGCGCGGGGGCATCACAGAAACACGGAGCGCGTGGGGGCATCGCAGAAACACAGAGCGCGCAGGACCTCCACAGAAACACAGAGCGCACGGGATCACCGCTGAAACACACAGGGCGCAGGGGCCCCGCAGAAACACAGAGCATGCGGATGCTCCACAGAAATACAGAGCACGCGGGGGCTTCGCGGAAACACAGAGCATGTGGGGGCCTTGCAGAAACACACAGCACGCGGGGGCCTCGCAGAAACACAGAGCGTGTGGGGGCCTTGCAGAAACACACAGCACACAGGGGCCTCGCAGAAACACAGAGCGTGCGGGGGCATCGCAAAAACAGAGTGCGTGGGGGCACCGCAGAAACACAGAGCGCACGGGGGCTCCACAGAAACACAGAGCGCGCGGGGGCTCTTCAGAAACACAGAGCAAGGGGGGGCTCCACAGAAACACAGAGCACACGGGGGCTCCACAGAAACACAGAGCGCGCAGGGGACTCACAGAAACACAGAGCGTGTGGGGGCTCCACAGAAACACAGAGTGCGTGGGGGCCTCGCAGAAACAAAGGGCGAGCAGGGACCTCACAGGAGCACAGCGTGCGGGGGCCTCGCAGAAACAAATGGTAAGCTGGGCCTCCAGAGAAACACAGAGCGTGCGGGGACATTGCAGAAACAGAGAGCACGTGGGGGCACCGCAGAAACACGGTGCGCGCGGTGCCTCCACAGAAACACAGACCGCGCGGGGGCTCCACAGAAACACAGAGTGCACGGGATCACCGCAGAAATACACAGGGCGCAGGGGCCCCGCAGTAACACAGAGCATGCGGGTGCTCCACAGAAACACAGAGCACGCGGGGGCTTCGCGGAAACACAGAGCGTGTGGGGGCCTCGCAGAAACACACAGCACGCGGGGGCTTCGCAAAAACACAGAGCATGTGGGGGCCTCGCAGAAACACAGAGCATGCAGGTGCTCCACAGAAACACAGAGCGTGCGGGGGCCTCGCAGAAACACAGAGTGCGTGGGGGCACCGCAGAAACACAGAGCGCGCAGGGCCTCCACATAAACACAGAGCGTGCGGCATCCCCGCAGAAACACAGAGCGCGCGCGGGCCTCGCAGAAACACAGAGCGTGCGGGGGCATCGCAAAAACAGAGTGCGTGGGGGCACCGCAGAAACACAGAGCGCGCGGGGCCTCCACAGAAACACATAGCGTCCGGGGGCTCCACAGAAACACAGAGCGCGTGGGGGCATCGCAGAAACACAGAGCGCGTGGGGGCACTGCAGAAACACAGAGCGCGCGGGGCCTCCACAGAAACACAGAGCGCGCGGGGGCATCGCAGAAACACAGAGCGCGTGGGGGCACCGCAGAAACACAGAGCGCGCGGGGCCTCCACAGAAACACAGAGCGTCCGGGGGCTCCACAGAAACACAGAGCGCGCGGGGGCATCGCAGAAACACAGAGCGCGTGGGGGCACCGCAGAAACACAGAGCGCGCGGGGCCTCCACAGAAACACAGAGCGTGCGGCATCCCCGCAGAAACACAGAGCGCGCGCGGGCCTCGCAGGAACGCAGAGCGCGTGGGGGCCTCGCAGAAACACAGAGCATGCGGGTACTCCGC
Organism: Cetorhinus maximus; assembly: GCF_964194155.1. Classification (NCBI taxonomy): domain Eukaryota; kingdom Metazoa; phylum Chordata; class Chondrichthyes; order Lamniformes; family Cetorhinidae; genus Cetorhinus; species Cetorhinus maximus. Next base: position 5,780 of record NW_027597638.1, read on the forward strand.
AGAAACACAGAGCATGTGGGGGCCTCGCAGAAACACAGAGCATGTGGGTGGTCCACAGAAACACAGAGCGCGCGAGGGCCTCGCAGAAACACAGAGCGCGCGGCGGCCTCGCAGAAACACAGAGCATGCGGGTGCTCCACAGAAACACAGAGCGTGCGGGGGCATCGCAAAAACCGAGTGCGTGGGTGCTGCGCAGAAACACAGAGCGCGTGGGGCTGCCACAGAAACACAGAGCGTACGGTATCGCCGCAGAAACACAGAGCGCGCGCAGGCCTCGCAGGAACACAGAGCGTACGGGGGCCTCGCAGAAACACAGAGCATGTGGCGGCTCCACAGAAACACAGAGCGTGCGGGTGCTCCGCAGAAACACAGAGCGCGCAGGGGCTCCACAGAAACACAGAGCGCACGGGGGCTCCACAGAAACACAGAGCGCGCGGGGGCTCCACAAAAACACAGAGCGCGCAGGGGCTCCACAGAAACACTGAGCGTGCGGGGTCTCCACAGAAACATAGAGCGTGCGGCGGCTCCACAGAAACACAGAGCGCGGGCGGGCCTGGCAGAAACACAGAGAGCGCGGGGGCCTCGCAGGAACACAGAGCGCGGGGGGGCCTTACAGGAACACAGATCGCGCGGGGGCCTCGCAGAAACACAGAGCGTGCGGGTGCTCCACAGAAACACAGAGCGCGCAGGGGCTCCACAGAAACACAGAGCGCACGGGGGCTCCACAAAAACACAGAGCGCGCAGGGGCTCCACAGAAACACAGAGCGTGCGGCGGCAACGCAAAAACTGAGTGCGTGGGTGCTCCGCAGAAACACAGAATGCGCGGGATCACCGCAGAAACACACAGGGTGCAGGGGCCCCGCAGAAACACAGAGCATGCGGGTGCTCCGCAGAAGCACAGAGCGTGCGGGGGTATCGCAGAAACACAGAGCACGTGGGGGCACCGCAGAAACACGGTGCACGCGGTGCCTCCACAGAAACACAGACCTCGCGGGGGCTCCACAGAAACACAGAGTGCGCGGGGGCTTCGCGGAAACACAGAGCGTGTGGGGGCCTCGCAGAAACACACAGCACGCGGGGTCCTCGCAAAAACACAGAGCATGCGGGTGCTCCGCAGAAGCACAGAGCGTGCGGGGGTATCGCAGAAACACAGAGCACGTGGGGGCACCGCAGAAACACGGTGCGCGCGGTGCCTCCACAGAAACACAGACCGCGCGGGGGCTCCACAGAAACACGGAGTGCGCGGGATCAACGCAGAAATACACAGGGCGCAGGGGCCCCGCAGTAACAGAGAGCATGCGGGTGCTCCACAGAAACACAGAGCACGCGGGGGCTTCGCGGAAACACAGAGCGTGTGGGGGCCTCGCAGAAACACACAGCACGCGGGGGCTTCGCAGAAACACAGAGCATGCAGGTGCTCCACAGAAACACAGAGCGCGCGGGGGCCTCGCAGAAACACAGAGCATGCGGGTGCTCCACAGAAACACAGAGCGCGCGGGGGCCTCGCAGAAACACAGAGCGCACGGGGGCCTCACAGAAACACAGAGCGTGCGGGTGCTCCGCAGAAACACAGAGAGCGCAGGGGCTCCACAGAAACACAGAGCGCGCGGGGGCTCCACAGAAACACAGAGTGCGCGGGATCTCAGCAGAAACACACAGGGCGCAGGGGCCCCGCAGAAACACAGAGCATGCGGGTGCTCCACAGAAACACAGAGCACGCAGGGGCTTCACGGAAAGACAGAGCGTGTGGGGGCCTCGCAGAAACACACAGCACGCGGGGGCCTCGCAGAAGCACAGAGCGTGTGGGGGCCTCGCAGAAACACAGAGCATGCGGGTGCTCCACAGAAACACAGAGCATGCGGGGGCATCGCAAAAACTGAGTGCGTGGGTGCTCCGCAGAAACACAGAGCGCGTGGGGCCTCCACAGAAACACAGAGCGTACGGCATCCCCGCAGAAACACAGAGCCCGCGCGGGCCTCGCAGGAACACAGAGCGCACGGGGGCCTCGCAGAAACACAGAGCATGTGGGTGCTCCGCAGAAACACAGAGCATGTGGGTGCTCCACAGAAACACAGAGCGTGCGGGTGCTCCGCAGAAAGACAGAGTGCGCGGGGGCTCCACAGAAACACAGAGAGCGCGGGGGGCTCGCAGAATCACAGAGCGCATGCGGGTCTCACAGGAACACAGAGCGCGCGGGGGCTCCACAGAAACACAGAGCACACAGGGGCCTCGCAGGAACAAAGGACGAGCAGGGACCTCACAGGAACACAGCGTGCGGGGGCCTCGCAGAAACAAACGGTGAGCTGGGGCTCCAGAGAAACACAGAGTGTGCGGGTGCTCTGCAGAACACAGAGTGTGCGGGTGCTCCACATAAACATAGAGCGCACGGGGGCATCGCAGAAACACGGAGCGCGTGGGGGCATCGCAGATACACAGAGCGCGCAGGACCTCCACAGAAACACAGAGCGCGCGGGATCTCCGCTGAAACACACAGGGCGCAGGGGCCCCGCAGAAACACAGAGCGCGCACGGGCCCCGCAGAAACACAGAGCGCGCACGGGCCTCGCAGGAACACAGATCACGCGGGGGCCTCGCAGAAACACAGAGCGTGCGGGTGCTCCGCAGAAACACAGAGCGTGCAGGGGCTCCACAGAAACACAGAGCGCACGGGGGCTCCACAGAAACACAGAGCGTGCGGGTGCTCCGCAGAAACACAGAGCGCGCAGGGGCTCCACAGAAACACAGAGCGCGCGGGGGCTCCACAGAAACACTGAGCGCGCGGCGGCTCCACAGAAACACAGAGCGTGCGGGGCTCCACGGAAACACAGAGCGCACGGGAGCTCCACAGAAACACAGAGCGCACGGGGGCTCCACAGAAACACAGAGCGCGCGGGGGCTCTTCAGAAACACAGAGCAAGGGGGGGCTCCACAGAAACACAGAGCACACGGGGGCTCCACAGAAACACAGAGCGCGCAGGGGACTCACAGAAACACAGAGCGTGTGGGGGCTCCACAGAAACACAGAGTGCGTGGGGGCCTCGCAGAAACAAAGGGCGAGCAGGGACCTCACAGGAGCACAGCGTGCGGGGGCCTCGCAGAAACAAATGGTGAGCTGGGCCTCCAGAGAAACACAGAGCGTGCGGGGACATCGCAGAAACAGAGAGCACGTGGGGGCACCGCAGAAACACGGTGCGCGCGGTGCCTCCACAGAAACACAGACCGCGCGGGGGCTCCACAGAAACACAGAGTGCACGGGATCACCGCAGAAATACACAGGGCGCAGGGGCCCCGCAGTAACACAGAGCATGCGGGTGCTCCACAGAAACACAGAGCACGCGGGGGCTTCGCGGAAACACAGAGCGTGTGGGGGCCTCGCAGAAACACACAGCATGCGGGGGCTTCGCAAAAACACAGAGCATGTGGGGGCCTCGCAGAAACACAGAGCATGCAGGTGCTCCACAGAAACACAGAGCATGCGGGGGCCTCGCAGAAACACAGAGTGCGTGGGGGCACCGCAGAAACACAGAGCGCGCAGGGCCTCCACATAAACACAGAGCGTGCGGCATCCCCGCAGAAACACAGAGCATGCGGGTGCCTCGCAGAAACACAGAGCATGTGGGGGCCTCGCAGAAACACAGAGCATGTGGGGGCCTCGCAGAAACACAGAGCATGCGGGTGCTCCACAGAAACACAGAGCGCGTGGGGGCCTCGCAGGAACACAGAGAGCACGTGGGCCTCGCAGGAACACAGAGCGCGCGGGGGCTTCGCATGAACACAGAGCGCGTGGGGTTCTCACAGGAACACAGAGCAAGCGGGGGGCTCGCAGGATCACAGAGCGCGCGGGGGCCTCGCAGGAACACAGAGCGCGTGGGTGCCTCACAGGAACACAGAGCGCGCGGGGGCTCCACAGAAACACAGAGCACACAGGGGCCTCGCAGGAACAAAGGACACACAGGGATCTCACAGGAACACAGCGTGCGGGGGCCTTGCAGAAACAAATGGTGAGCTGGGGCTCCAGAGAAACACAGAGTGTGCGGGTGCTCTGCAGAAACACAGAGTGTGCGGGGGCTCCACAGAAACACAGAGCGCGCGGGGGCATCGCAGAAACACGGAGCGCGTGGGGGCATCGCAGAAACACAGAGCGCGCAGGACCTCCACAGAAACACAGAGCGCGCGGGATCACCGCTGAAACACACAGGGCGCAGGGGCCCCACAGAAACACAGAGCATGCGGATGCTCCACAGAAATATAGAGCACGCGGGGGCTTCGCGGAAACACAGAGCATGTGGGGGCCTTGCAGAAACACACAGCACACGGGGGCCTCGCAGAAACACAGAGCGTGTGGGGGCCTTGCAGAAACACACAGCACGCAGGGGCCTCGCAGAAACACAGAGCGTGCGGGGGCATCGCAAAAACAGAGTGCGTGGGGGCACCGCAGAAACACAGAGCGCGCGGGGCCTCCACAGAAACACAGAGCGTCCGGGGGCTCCACAGAAACACAGAGCGCGCGGGGGCATCGCAGAAACACAGAGCGCGTGGGGGCACCGCAGAAACACAGAGCGCGCGGGGCCTCCACAGAAACACAGAGCGTGCGGCATCCCCACAGAAACACAGAGCGCGCGCGGGCCTCGCAGGAACGCAGAGCGCGTGGGGGCCTCGCAGAAACACAGAGCATGCGGGTACTCTGCAGAAACACAGAGCATGTGGGGGCCTCGCAGAAACACAGAGCATGTGGGTGGTCCACAGAAACACAGAGCGCGCGAGGGCCTCGCAGAAACACAGAGCACGCGGCGTCCTCGCAGAAACACAGAGCATGCGGGTGCTCCACAGAAACACAGAGCGTGCGGGGGCATCGCAAAAACCGAGTGCGTGGGTGCTGCGCAGAAACACAGAGCGCGTGGGGCTGCCACAGAAACACAGAGCGTACGGTATCGCCGCAGAAACACAGAGCGTGCGCGGGCCTCGCAGAAACACAGAGCATGTGGGTGGTCCACAGAAACACAGAGCGCGCGAGGGCCTCGCAGAAACACAGAGCACGCGGCGTCCTCGCAGAAACACAGAGCATGCGGGTGCTCCACAGAAACACAGAGCGTGCGGGGGCATCGCAAAAACCGAGTGCGTGGGTGCTGCGCAGAAACACAGAGCGCGTGGGGCTGCCACAGAAACACAGAGCGTACGGTATCGCCGCAGAAACACAGAGCGTGCGCGGGCCTCGCAGGAACACAGAGCGTACGGGGGCCTCGCAGAAACACAGAGCACGTGGGGGCGTCGCAGAAACACGGAGCGCGCAGGACCTCCACAGAAACACAGAGCGCGTGGGATCTCCGCTAAAACACACAGGGCGCAGGGGCCCCGCAAGAACACAGATCGCGCGGGGGCCTCGCAGAAACACAGAGCGTGCGGGTGCTCCGCAGAAACACAGAGCGCGCAGGGGCTCCACAGAAACACAGAGCGCACGGGGGCTCCACAAAAACACAGAGCGCGCAGGGGCTCCACAGAAACACAGAGCGTGCGGGGGCAACGCAAAACTGAGTGCGTGGGTGCTCCGCAGAAACACAGAATGTGCGGGATCACCGCAGAAACACACAGGGCGCAGGGGCTTCGCAGAAACACAGAGCGTGTGGGGTCCTCGCAAAAACACAGAGCATGCGGGTGCTCCGCAGAAGCACAGAGCGTGCGGGGGTATCGCAGAAACACAGAGCACGTGGGGGCACCGCAGAAACACGGTGCACGCGGTGCCTCCACAGAAACACAGACCGCGCGGGGGCTCCACAGAAACACAGAGTGCGCGGGGGCTTCGCGGAAACACAGAGCGTGTGGGGGCCTCGCAGAAACACACAGCACGCGGGGTCCTCGCAAAAACACAGAGCATGCGGGTGCTCCGCAGAAGCACAGAGCGTGCGGGGGTATCGCAGAAACACAGAGCACGTGGGGGCACCGCAGAAACACGGTGCGCGCGGTGCCTCCACAGAAACACAGACCGCGCGGGTGCTCCACAGAAACACGGAGTGCGCGGGATCAACGCAGAAATACACAGGGCGCAGGGGCCCCACAGTAACAGAGAGCATGCGGGTGCTCCACAGAAACACAGAGCACGCGGGGGCTTCGCGGAAACACAGAGCGTGTGGGGGCCTCGCAGAAACACACAGCACGCGGGGGCTTCGCAAAAACACAGAGCATGCGGGTGCTCCGCAGAAACACAGAGCGCGCGGGGGCCTCGCAGAAACACAGAGCGCACGGGGGCCTCGCAGAAACACAGAGCATGCGGGTGCTCCACAGAAACACAGAGCGTGCGGGTGCTCCGCAGAAACACAGAGCGCGCAGGGGCTCCACAGAAACACAGAGCGCACGGGGGCTCCACAGAAACACAGAGCGCGCGGGGGCTCCACAAAAACACAGAGCGCGCGGGGGCTCCACAGAAACACAGAGCGCGCGGGGGCTCCACAGAAACACAGAGCGCGCGGCGGCTCCACAGAAACACAGAGCGTGCGGGGGCTCCACGGAAACACAGAGCGCACGGGAGCTCCACAGAAACACAGAGCGCACGGGGGCTCCACAGAAACACAGAGCGCGCGGGGGCTCTTCAGAAACACAGAGCAAGGGGGGGCTCCACAGAAACACAGAGCACACGGGGGCTCCACAGAAACACAGAGCGCGCAGGGGACCCGCAGAAACACAGAGCGCGCGGGGACCTCGCAGGAACACAGAGCGCATGGGGGCCTTGCAGGAACACAGAGAGCATGGGGGCCTCGCAGGAACACAGAGCGTGAGGGGGCTTTGGAGGAACACAGAGCGCGCGGGGGCTCCACAGAAACACAGAGCGCGCGGGGGCATCGCAGAAACACAGAGCACGTGGGGGCACCGCAGAAACACGGTGCGCACGGGGCCTTCACAGAAACACAGACCGCGCGGTGGCACCACAGAAACACAGAGTGTGCGGGATCACCACAGAAACACACAGGGTGCAGGGGCCCCACAAAAACACAGAGCATGCGGGTGCTCCACAGAAACACAGAGCGTGCGGGGGCCTCGCAGAAACACAGAGCATGCGGGTGCTCCACAGAAACACAGAGCACGCGGGGGCCTCACAGAAACACAGAGCATGCGGGTGCTCCACAGAAACACAGAGCGCGCGGGGGCCTCGCAGAAACACAGAGCATGCGGGTGCTCCACAGAAACACAGAGCACGCGGGGGCCTCGCAGAAACACAGAGCATGCGGGTGCTCCACAGAAACACAGAGCACGCGGGGGCTTCGCGGAAACACAGAGCGTGTTGGGGCCTCGCAGAAACACACAGCACGTGGGGGCCTCGCAGAAACACAGAGCATGCGGGTGCTCCGCAGAAACACAGAGCACGCGGGGGCATCGTAAAAACAGAGTGCGTGGGTGCTCCGCAGAAACACAGAGTGCGTGGGGGCTCCACAGAAACACAGAGCACGCGGGGCCTCCACAGAAACACAGAGCGTGCGGCAACCCCGCAGAAACACAGAGCGCGCGCGGGCCTCACAGAAACACAGAGCATGCGGGTGCTCCGCAGAAACACAGAGCACGTGGGTGCCCCGCAGAAACAATGGGCTAGTGGCAGCCTCACAGAAACGCAGAACACGAGGGGGCCTCGCAGGAACACAGAGCGCGTGGGTGCTCCGCAGAAACACAGAGCGCGCGGGGGCTCCACAGAAACACAGAGCGCGCGGGGGCATCGCAGAAACACAGAGCACGTGGGGGCACCGCAGAAACACGGTGCGCGCGGGGCCTCCACAGAAACACAGACCACGCGGGGGCTCCACAGAAACACAGAGTGCGCAGGATCACCGCAGAAACACACAGGGCGCAGGGGCCCCGCAGAAACACAGAGCATGCTGGTGCTCCACTGAAACACAGAGCACGCGGGGGCTTCGCGGAAACACAGAGCGTGTGGGGGCCTCGCAGAAACACACAGCACGCGGGGGCCTCACAAAAACACAGAGCATGCGGGTGCTCCGCAGAAGCACAGAGCGTGCGGGGGTATCGCAGAAACACAGAGTGCGTGGGTGCTCCGCAGAAACACAGAGCGCCCGGGGGCTCCACGGAAACACAGAGCACGCGGGGGCATCGCAGAAACACAGAGCGCGTGTGGGCACCGCAGAAACACAGAGCGCGCGGGGCCTCCACAGAAACACAGAGCGTGCGGGATCCCCGCAGAAACACAGAGCGCGTGCGGGCCTCGCAGGAACACAGAGCTTGCGGGTGCTCCACAGAAACACAGAGCGCGCGGGGGCCTCGCAGAAACACAGAGCATGCGGGTGCTCCACAGAAACATAGAGCGCGCGGGGGCACCGCAGAAACACAGAGCGTGCGGGGCCTCCACATAAACACAGAGTGTGCGGCATCCCCGCAGAAGCACAGAGCGCGCGCGGGCCTCACAGGAACACAGAGCGCGCGGGGGCCTCGCAGAAACACAGAGCACGCGGGTGCTCCGCAGAATCACAGAGCATGTGGGGGCCTCGGAGAAACACAGAGCATGCGGGTGCTCCACAGAAACATAGAGCGCACGGGGGCCTCGCAGAAACACAGAGCGCGCGGGGGCCTCACAGAAACACAGAGCATGCGGGTGCTCCACAGAAACACAGAGCGCGCGGGGGCCTCCCGGAAACACAGAGCGCGCGGGGGCTCCACAGAAACAGAGCACGCGGGGGCTCCACAAAAACACAGAGCGCACAGGGGCTCCATAGAAACACAGAGCGCGCGGGGGCTCCACAAAAACACAGAGCGCGCAGGTGCTCCACAGAAACACAGAGCGCGCGGGGGCTCCACAGAAACACAGAGCGCGCGGGGGCTCCACAGAAACACAGAGCACGGGGTGGGGCTCCACAGAAACACAGAGCACACGGGGGCTCCACAGAAACACAGAGCGTGCAGGGGACCCGCAGAAACACAGAGTGCGCGGGGGCCTCGCAGAAACAAAGGGCGAGCAGGGACCTCACAGGAGCACAGCGTGCGGGGGCATTGCAGAAACACAGAGCGCGTGGGGGCACCGCAGAAACACAGTGCGCGCGGGGCCTCCACAGAAACACAGAGCGCGCGGGGGCTCCACAGCAACACAGAGTGCGCGGATTCTCTGCAGAAACACACAGGGCGCACGGGGGCTCCACAGAAACACAGAGTGCGCGGGATCTCTGCAGAAACACACAGGGCGCAGGGGCCCTGCAGAAACACAGAGCATGCAGGTGCTCCACAGAAACACAGAGCGCGCGGGGGCCTCACAGGAACACAGAGCGCATGGGGGCCTCGAAGGAACACAGAGAGCACGGGGGCCTCGCAGGAACACCAAGTGCGCGGGTGCCTCGCAGGAGCACGGAGCGCGCAGGGGCCTCGCAGGAACACAGAGCGCGTGGGGGCCTCGAAGGAATACAGAGCGCGCAGGGGCCTTGCAGGAACACAGAGCGCATGTGCGCTCCACAGAAATACAGAGCTTGCGGGTGCTCCGCAGAAAGACAGAGTGCGTGGGGGCTCCACACAAACACAGAGCGCGCGGGGGCATCGCAGAAACTCAGAGCGCGTGGGGCCTCCACTGAAACACAGAGCGCGCAGGGGCTCCACAGAAACACAGAGCACGCGGGGGACCCGCAGAAACACAGAGCGCGCGGGTGCTCCGCAGAAACACAGAGCACACGTGGGCTCCACAGAAACACAGAGCGCGCAGGGGACCCGCAGAAACACAGAGCGCGCGGGTGCTTCGCAGAATCAAAGGGCTAACCGGGGCTTCGCAGGAACACAGAACGCGTGGGTGCCCCGCAGGAACACAGAACGCGTGGGTGCCCCGCAGAAACAATGGGCTAGTGGCAGCCTCGCAGAAACGCAGAACGCTAGGGGTCCTCGCAGGAACACAGAGCACGTGGGTGCCTCACAGGAACACAGAGCGTGCGGGGGCCTCGTAGAAACGCAGAACGTGAGGGGCCTCGGAGGAACACAGAGCGCGCGGTGGCTCCACAGAAACACAGAGTGCGCGGGGGCCTCGCAGAAACAAAGGGCGAGCAGGGACCTCACAGGAGCACAGCGTGCGGGGGCCTCGCAGAAACAAACGGTGAGCTGGGTCTCCAGAGAAACACAGAGCGTGCGGGGGCATCGCAGAAACACAGAGCGCGTGGGTGCTCCACAGAAACACAGAGCTCGTGGGGGCACCGCAGAAACACAGAGCGTGCGGGGCCTCCACAGAAACACAGAGCGCGTGGGATCCCCGCAGTAACACAGAGCGCGCGCGGGCCTCGCAGGAACACAGAGTGTGCGGGGGCCTCGCACAAACACAGAGCATGCGGGTGTTCCGCAGAAACACAGAGCGCGCGGGGGCCTGGCAGGAACACAGAGCACGCGGGGGCTCCACAGAAACACAGAGCACGCGGGGGCTCCACAGAAACACAGAGCACGCGGGGGCTCCACAGAAACACAGAGCGCGTGGGGGCCTCGCAGGAACACAGAGCGCGCGGGGGCCTCGCTGGAACACAGAGAGCGTGGGGGCTCCACAGAATCACAGAGCGTGCGGGGGCTCCACAGAAACACAGAGCGCACGGGGTCTCCACAGACACACAGAGCGCGTGGGGGCCTCGCAGGAACACAGAGCGTGCGGGTGCTCCGCAGAATCAAAGGGCTAACCGGGGCTTGGCAGGAACACAGAACGCGTGGGTGCCTCACAGAAACAATGGGCTAGTGGCAGCCTCGCAGAAACGCAGAACGCGAGGGGGCCTCGCAGGAACACGGAGCGCGTGGGTGCCTCACAGGAACACAGAGCGTGCGGGGGCCTCACAGGAACACAGAGCGCGCGGGGGCCTCACAGGAACACAGAGCGCGCGGGGGCCTCACAGGAACACAGAGCGCGCGGGGGCCTCGCAGGAACACAGAGCGCGCGAGGGCCTCGCAGGAACACAGATTGCGTGGGGGCCTCGCAGGAATACAGAGCGCGTGGGTGCCTCACAGGAACACAGATGCCGCGGGGGCATCGCAGGAACACAGAGCACATGGAGTCATCGCAGAAACACAGAGCGCGCGGGGGCCTCGCAGAAACACAGAGTCCGCAGGCGCCTCGCAAAAATACAGAGCGTGCTGGTGCCTCGCAGAAACACAGAGCACGTGGGTGTCTCGCAGAAACACAGAGTGCACGGGGGCCCCACAGAAACACAGAGCGCGTGGGGGCCTTGCAGGAACACAGAGCGCGCGGGGGCCTCGCAGGAACACAGAGCGTGCGGGGGCTCCGCAGAAACACAAAGCACGTGGGGGCCTCGCAGAAACACAGAGTGCGCAGGTGCCTCACAGAAACACAGAGCGCGCGGGTGACTCGCAGAAACACAGAGTGCACGGGGGCCTTGCAGGAACACTGAGCGCCCGGAGGCCTCGCTGGGATACTGACTGCCTGGAGGCCTCGTTGGGATACAGAGCGCGCGGGGAGTCCGTGGAAACACAGGGTGCGTGAGGGCCTTGCAGGAACACAGAGCGCGTGGGTGCTCCGCGGAAACACAGAGCGCTCGGGGGCTCCACAGAAACACAGAGTGCGCGGGATCCCCGCAGAAACACACAGGACGCAGGGGCCCCGCAGAAACAAAGAGCATGCGGGTGCTCCACAGAAACACAGAGCACGCGGGGGCTTCGCGGAAACACAGAGCATGTGGGGGCCTCGCAGAAACACAGAGCATGCGGGTGCTCCACAGAAACACAGAGCGCGCGGAGGCCTCGCAGGAAAACAGAGGACGCGGGTGCTCCGCAGAATCAAAGGGCTAACCGGGGCTTCGCAGGAACACAGAATGCATGGGTGCCCCGCAGAAACAATGGGCTAGTGGCAGCCTCACAGAAACGCAGAACGCGAGGGGGCCTCGCAGGAACACAGAGCGTGCGGGGGCCTCGCAGAAATGCAGAACGTGAGGGGGCCTCGGAGGAACACAGAGCGTGCGGGGGCCTCGCAGAAATGCAGAACGTGAGGGGGTCTCGGAGGAACACAGAGCGTGCGGGGGCCTCGCAGAATTGCAGAACGTGAGGGGGCCTCGGAGGAACACAGAGCACGTGATGGCTCCACAGAAACACAGAGCGCGCGGGGGCTCCACAGAAACACACAGGGGCCTCGCAGGAACACAGAGCGTGCGGGGGGCCCCGCAGAAACACAGAGTGCGCGGGGGCCTCGCAGAAACAAAGGGCGAGCAGGGACCTCACAGGAGCGCAACGTGCGGGGGCCTCGCAGAAACAAACGGTGAGCTGGGGCTCCAGAGAAACACAGAGCGCGTGGGTGCTCCGCGGTAACACAGAGCGCTCGGGGGCTCCACAGAAACACAGTGCGCGCGGGGGCTCCACAGAAACACAGAGTGCGCGGGATCCCCGCAGAAACACACTGGGTGCAGGGGCCCCGCAGAAACAAAGAGCATGCGGGTGCTCCACAGAAACACAGAGCATGCAGGGGCTTCGTGGAAACACAGAGTGTGTGGGAGCCTCGCAGAAACACAGAGCATGCGGGTGCTCCGCAGAAACACAGAGCGTGCGGGGGCATCGCAGAAACACAGAGTGCGTGGGGGCATCGCAGAAACACAGAGCGCGTGGGGGCACCGCAGAAACACAGAGCACGCGGGGCCTCCACAGAAACACAGAGCATGTGGGGGCCTCGCAGAAACACAGAGCATGCGGGTGCTCCACAGAAACACAGAGCGCGCGGGGGCCTCGCAGAAACACAGAGCGTGCGGGGGCCTCGCAGAAACACAGAGCGTGCGGGGGCCCTCACTGGAACACAGAGCGCATGGGGTCCCCGCAGAAACACAGAGCGCACAGGGGCCTCGCCGGAACACAGAGCGCGCGGGGGCTCCACAGAAACACAGAGCACGCGGGGGCTCCACAGAAACACAGAGCGCACAGGGGCTCCACAGAAACACAGAGCGCACAGGGGCCTCGCAGGAACACAGAGCGCGTGGGGGCCTCGCTGGAACACAGAGCGCAAGGGGGCCCCACAGGAACACAGAGCGCACAGGGGCCTCGTAGGAACACAGAGCGCGCGGGGGCTCCACAGAAACACAGAGCGCGCAGGGGCTCCACAGAAACACAGAGCGCACGGGGGCTCCACAGAAACACAGAGCGTGCAGGGGCCCCACAGAAACACAGAGCGCGCACAGGCCTCGCAGGAACACAGAGCGCGCGGGGGCCTCGCAGAAACACAGAGCATGCGGGTGCTCCGCAGAAACACAGAGCATGTGGGGGCCTCGCAGAAACACAGAGCATGCGGGTGCTCCACAGAAACACAGAGCGCGTGGGGGCCTCGCAGAAACACAGCGCACGCTGGGGCCTCGCAGAAACACAGAGCGCACGGGGGCATTGCAGGAACACTGAGCGCCCGGAGGCCTCACTGGGATACAGAGCGCGGGGACTCCGTGGAAACACAGGGCACGCGGGGTCTCCGCAGGAACACAGAGTGCGCGGTGGCTCCACAGAAACACAGAGCACGCGGGGGACCCACAGAAACACAGAGCACATGGGGGTTCCGCAGAAACAGAGCGTGCGGGGTCTTCGCAGGAACACAGAGCGTGCGGGCACTCAGCAGAAACACAGAGCACGTGGGTGCTCCGCAGAAACACAGAAAGCACAAGGGCCTCGCAGAAACACAGTGCGCACAGGGGCCTGGCAGGACCACAGGGCGCGCGGGGGCCCCACAGAAACACAGAGCGCGCAGGGGCTCCGGAGAAACACAGAGTGCGTGGGGGCCCCGCTGAAACATACAGTGCACGAGGGCCCCACAGAAACACAGTGCGCGCGGGGGCCTCGCAGAAACTCAGAGCGCACGGGGCCTCCACAGAAACACAGAGTGCGCGGGGGCCTCGCTGGAACACAGAGCACGCGGGGGCCCGGCAGAAACAGAGGGCGCGCGGGTGCTCCACAGAAACACAGAGCGTGTGGAGGCCTCTCCGGGATACAGAGCGCACGGGGACTCCGTGGAAACACAGGATGCGCCGGGGCCTTGCACGAACACAGAGCGCGCGGGGGCCTCGAAGGTATACAGAGCGCGCGCTGGCTCCGCAGAACCACAAAGCACATGGGGGCCTCGCAGAAACACAGAGCGTGTGGAGGCCTCGCTGGGATACAGAGCGCGCGGGGACTCCATGGAAACACAGGGCGCGCGGGGGCCTCGCAGGAACACAGAGTGCGCGGGGGCCTCACTGGAACACAGAGCGCGCGGCCGCTCCGCAGAAACACAGAGCGCGTGGGGGCCTCGCAGAAACAAAGAGCGCGCGGTGGCTCTGCAGAAACACAGAGCACGCGGTGGCTCCACAGAAACACAGAGCACGCGGGGAACCCACAGAAACACAGAGCGCACGGGGGTTCCACAGAAACACAGAGCGCTCAGGGGCCACACAGAAACAGATGGCGCGCGGCTGCTCCGCAGAAACACAGAGAGCGCAGGGGCCTCACAGGAGCACAGAGCGTGCGGGGGCCCCGCAGAAACAAAGGGCTAGCGGGGGCCTCGCAGGAACACAGAGCGCGCAGTGCCCTCGCTGGAACACAGAGCGCGTGGGGGCCCCGCAGAAACAGAGGGCGCGCGGGGGCCTCGCAGGAACACAGAGCGTACGGGTGCTCCACAGAAACACAGAGCACCTTGGGCCTCCACAGAAACACAGACCATGCAGGGGTTCCACAGAAACACAGAGCGCCAAGGGGCTCCACAACAAATGAGGGCACGTGGGGGCCTCGCAGGAACACAGAGTGCGCATGGCGCATCACAGAAACACAAAGCGTGTGGGGGCCAATCAGGAACACAGAGAACGCAGGGGCCCCGCAGGAACACAGAGCTCACGGGGGCCTTGCAGGGTGTTCTCTGTGTTAGAGCACCCGGAGGCCTCGCTGGGATACAGAGCGCGCGGGGACTCCGTGGAAACACAAGGCGCGCGGGGGCCTCGCAGGAACACAGAGCGCGCGGGGGGCTCCCAGAATCACAGAGCGCATGGGGTCGTCGCAGAAACACAGAGCGCGTGGGTGCCTCGCAGAAACACAGAGCGCGCGGGGGCTCCGCAGAAACACAGAGCGCGAGGGGGCTCCATGGAAACACAGAGCGCACGGGGGCTCCGCAGAAACACAGAGCGCGCGGGGGCTCCGCAGAAACACAGAGCGCGAGGGGGCTCCATGGAAACACAGAGCGCGCGGGGGCTCCGCAGAAACACAGCGTGGGTGGGTTTCACAGAACCAGCGTGGATTGGAAATGTCTTCAACTGCGATGGGGATAGTCTTAACTTTCAAAAGGGCATCTACCTGTTGGTGGATTGGCCACACAAATGGCAGATGAAGTTCAATGAAGAGAAGTGTGTGGAGTTTTGGCAGGAAAAATATAAAGAGAGTATGAAATAAAGGAAGAAACTGTAAAGGAGGTGCAGGAACAGAGGCATTTTGTTGTGTATGTACATAAGTCATTGAAGATGGCAGGGCATGTTGAGAGAGCAGTTAATAAAGCATATAGTATCTTAGGCTTTATTTTTAGGGGCATTGACTAAAAGAGTAAGGAGGCCATGTTGAACTTGTATAATACATTAGTGAGGCCTCATCTGGATTACTGTATCCAGTCCTGAGTGCCATACTTGAGGAAGGACATGAAGGCATTTGGGAGAATACAGAGGAGGTTCACAAGAATGATTCCAGGGATGAACAACTGTCACTATGAGGATAGATCTGAGAGATTGGGACAGTTTTCTTTGGAGAACAGGAGGTTGAGAGAAGACTTGATAGAGGTATTCAAGATCCTTAGGGGTATGGACAGGGTAACTGAAGGGAGCATCAAGAACGAGAGCACAAACTCAAAATAATTGGTAAAAGGAGTAAATGCGATGTGAGCAAAGTTTTTTCACCTAGAGGGTAGTTGGAGTCTGGAACGATCTTCCTGAGAGGGTGGTAGAGACAGGTTTGATCGAGGTTTTGATCGATTCAAAAAGGAATTGGATTGCTGTCTGAAAGGAAAGAATGTGCAAAGTTACGGGGATAAGGCAGGCAAGTGGGACAAGGTAAAATACTCTTCCAGAGAGCCAGTGCAGACTCGATGGGCTGAAAGGCTTCTTCCTGCACTGTAAATTTTCTGTAATTCTGTGGGGAAAAGTCAACAGGAATTTGGAGAGTTAATGAAGGAGAACCAGCATGGGTTTGTAAATCTTTCTTGCATAATCCAATTAAATTTTTTGAGTAAGTAACAGAGAAGGTTGATGAAGGGGATGTAATGAATGTTGTCTATTTGGATTTTAACAAAGTGTTTGACAACTTTTACCATATAAAAGGCTGGTTAAAAAATTTGATGCTTATGGAATAGGAGGGACGGAATAGGAGGGTCAGGATTCACTGAGGCGAAAGAAAGAGGTGTAAAGGCCTCTTGTGAATCTCATCTGTATTCCAAAGCCTTCATCTCCTTCCTCAAGTATGGCACTCAGGACTGGATACAGTACTCCAGATGAGGCCCACTAATGCATTATACAAGTTCAACATGACCTCCTTACTCTCGCAGTCAATGCCCCTATTAATAAAGCCTAAGATATTATATGCTTTATTAATTGCTCTCTCAACATGCCCTGTTGTGGTAATTGGTTGTTTTTCAGACTTGAGGAGTTGTATTAGAGAACAAAGAAAAGTACAGCACAGGAACAGGACCTTCGGCCCTCCAAGCCTGTGCCGATCATATTGCCTGTCAAACTAAAACATTTTGCACTTCCTGGTCCATATCCCTCTATTCCCATCCTATTCATGTGTTTGTCAAGCTGCCTCTCAAACGCCACTATTGTACCTGCTTCCACCACCTCCTCTGGCAGCGAATTCCAGACACTCATTACCCTCTGCATAAAAAACTTGCCCCGCACATCTCCTCTATAGTATTCTCCTCTCACCTTAAATCCATGTCCCCTAGTAATTGACTCTTCCACCCCGGGAAAAAGTTTCTATCTACTCTGTCCATGCCACTCATAATTTTGTAAACTTCTATCAAGTCGTCCCTCAATCTCCGTCACTCTAGTGAGAACAATCCGAGTTTCTCCAACCTCTCCTCAGAGCTAATAACCTCCAGACCAGGCAGGTAAACCTCCTCTGCACCATCTCCAACGCCTCCAAATCCTTCTGGTAATGTGGCGACCAGAACTGCACGCAATATTCCAAGTGTGGCCTAACCAAGGTTCTATACAGCTGAAGCATGACTTCCCAGCTTTTATACTCAATACCCCTGCCGATGAAGGCAAGCATGCCATATGCCTTCCTGACTACCTTATCCACCTGAGTTGCCACTTTTAGTGACCTGTGGACCTGTACACCCAGATCCCTCTGTCCATCGATGCACTTAAGGGTTCTGCCATTTACTGTATAATTCCAAAATGCGTGACCTCACATTTGTCTGGATTAAACTCCATCTGCCATTTCTCTGCCCAAGTCTCCAACCAATCTATATCCCGTTGTATCCTTTGACAATCCTCTTCACTATCTGCAATTCCTCCAACCTTAGTGTTGTCTGCAAAGTTACTAATTAGCCCAGCTACATTTTCCTCCAAATCAGTTACGTATTCTACAAACAGCAAAGGTACCAGCACTGATCCCTGCGGAACACCACTAGTCACAGCTCTCCATTCAGAAAAGCACCCTTCCACTGCTACCCTCTGTCTTCTATGACCAAGCCAATTCTGTATCCATCTTGCCAGCTCACCTCTGATCCCGTGCGACTTTACCTTCTGTACCACTCTGCCATGAGGGACCTTGTCAAAGGCCTTACTGAAATCCATGTAGATAACATCCACTGCCCTTCCATCGTCGATCATCTTTGTCACTTCCTCGAAAAACTCGATCAAGTTAGTGAGACACGACCTCCCCTTCACAAAACCATGCTGCCTCTCACTAATACGCCCATTTGCTTCCAAATGGTAGTAAATCCTGTCACGAAGAATCTTCTCCAATAATCTTCCTACCACTGACGTAAGGCTCACCGGCCTGTAATTTCCTGGATTATCCCTGCTACCCTTCTTAAACAATGGAACAACATTGGCCAATCTCCAGTCCTCTGGGACCTCACCCGTAGCCAGTGAGGATACAAAGATTTCTGTCAAGGCCCCAGCAATCTCCTCCCTTGCCTCCCTCAGTACTCTGGGGTAGATCCCATCTGGCCCTGGGGACTTATCCACCTTAATATTCTTCAAGACGCCTAACATGTCCTCTTTTTTGATTTCAACATGATCCAGGCTATCTACACACTCTTCCCTAGACAACTCAACCGCTAACTCCTCTTTGGTGAACACTAATGAGAAGTACTCATTTAGTATCTCTCCCATTTCTTCTGGCTCCACACACAGACTCCCACCTCTGTCCCTGAGTGGGCCTACCCTTTCCCTGGCTACCCCGTTGCTTTTTACATATGTATAAAAGGCCTTGGGATTTTCCTTAATCCTGGTTGCCAATGACTTTTCATGACCCCTTTTAGCCCTCCTGACTCCTTGCTTAAGTTTCTTCCTACTTTCTTTATATTCTCCACGGGCTTCATCTGTTCCCAGCCTTCTAGCCCTTATAAATTCTTCCCTTTTCTTTTTGACTAATCTCACAATATCCTTCGTTATCCAAGGTTCCTGAAACTTGCCATGCTTATCCTTCACCCTAGCAGGAACATGCCGGTCCTGAATTCTTATCAACTGATGTTTGAAAGCCCCCCAGATGTCAGTTGTTGATTTGCCCTCAAACATCCGCCTCCAGTCTAGATTCCTCAGTTCCTGCCTAATATTGTTATAATTAGCCTTCCCCCAATTAAGCACCTTAACCCGAGGATTCCTGTTATTCTTATCCACCAGTACCTTGAAACTTACTGAATTATGGTCACTTTTCCCGAAATGCTCCCCTACTGAAACTTCGACCACCTGGCCGGGTTCATTCCCTAATACCAGGTCCAGTATTGCCCCTTCCCTAGTTGGACTATCTACATATTGTCTCAGGAAGCCCTCCTGGATGCACCTTACAAATTCTGCACCATCCAAACCCCTAGCACTAAGTGATTCCCAGTCAATATAGGGAAAGTTAAAATCAACTCATCCCAGGACCCATCCTTTTGATCGACGATGGAAAGTTAAAATTCCCCAAGAGTCAGTGCTAGAAACAATACCTTTTTTTTTAAACACATATAGATGGCTTGGAGGTTGGAACACAGAATAAAATTTCAAAATTTGCCTATGATACCAAACTTGGATGAGTGGCAAACAGCGGGGATTATACAAACCAACTGCAACAGGATATAGTTAAGCAGAATGGGAAGACAAGTGGAAGATGGAATTTAATACAGAGAAATGTAAGTTGATGCATTTTGGCAGAAGGGATAGGGAGAGGCAAAATATACTTCACAGCACTGTTGAGGGAGAGAGGTTCATATGCATTGGTCTTTGAGGGTGGCAGGACAAAATGAGAGAGCAGTTCGCAAAGCTTATGGGATCTTGGGCTTCATAAATAGATGCATCAAGTACCCAAGTAGGGAAGTTATGCTTTACAGAATAAAAGCAGAAAATGCTGGAAAAACTCAGCAGGCCTGGCAGCATCTGTGGAAAGAGAAAGTTAATGTTTTGAGTCTGTCTGACTCTTCTTCAGAGCTTAACAAAGTTTTA
Source organism: Cetorhinus maximus (assembly GCF_964194155.1). Lineage (NCBI taxonomy): Eukaryota > Metazoa > Chordata > Chondrichthyes > Lamniformes > Cetorhinidae > Cetorhinus > Cetorhinus maximus. Next base: position 25,366 of record NW_027597638.1, read on the forward strand.
TAAAATTTTGGCCACGGCCAGAGTGTTGCATCCAGTTCAAGTCACCGCACTGTAGGAACGATGTGAGGGTTTTTGAGAGGGTGCAGAGATCTACTAGGATGGGTCCTGGGATGAAGGATTTAAGCCACAAGGTTAGGTTGGAGAAGCTGGGGTTTTTTTCCTTGGAGTAAAGGAGATTGAGGGGAGATTTGATAGAGGGGTACAGGGCTATGACAGCTTGGATTAGGCAGACAATGATAAATTGTTTCCATCAACTGAACACACAGATTTAAGGTTTTGAACAAGAGATACAGGGGGAATGTGAGGAAGAATTTGTTTACACAGCGAGCAGTGATGACCTGGAACTCGCTGCCCACGAGGGGAGTGGAAGCAGAGATGATGAATAATTTCAACAGGAAACTGGATGGGGACATGAGAGAAATAAACTTCCAGGGACACAGGGATAGAGCAGGGGGATGGGAACGGGCTGAATGGCCTCAGGCGCGGGGCTGACTGTCTTCACTCGGCTATGCTCCCAGTGCCCAGGAGTCGGTGCTGTTGATCCAGAGCCTGAAACAGCTCAGAACGAACCTTATAACATCCGGAAACCGGACCCAGGAGGAAGTTCAGAGACAGGGGCCCGGCCCGAGACAGAGAGCGGGGAGAGGGAGCAGGAAACACCGGGGCTCGGCCCGGCCTGAGACAGAGAGCGGGGAGAGGGAGCAGGAAACACCGGGGCTCGGCCCGGCCTGAGAGGGAGGGAGAGCGGGGAGAGGGAGCAGGCAACACCGGGGCTCGGCCCGGCCTGAGGGGGAGGGAGAGCGGGGAGAGGGAGCAGGAAACACCGGGGCTCGGCCCGGCCTGAGGGGGAGGGAGAGCGGGGAGAGGGAGCAGGAAACACCGGGGCTCGGCCCGGCCTGAGAGGGAGGGAGAGCGGGGAGAGGGAGCAGGAAACACCGGGGCCCGGCCCGGCCTGAGGGGGAGGGAGAGCGGGGAGAGGGAGCAGGAAATACCGGGGCTCGGCCCGGCCTGAGGGGGAGGGAGAGCGGGGAGAAGGAGCAGGAAACACCGGGGCTCGGCCCGGCCTGAGGGAGAGCGGGGAGAGGGAGCAGGAAACACCGGGGCCCGGCCCGGCCTGAGGGGGAGGGAGAGCGGGGAGAGGGAGCAGGAAATACCGGGGCCCGGCCCGGCCTGAGGGGGAGAGGCGCCTGTGTCCGGAGCTGCTCGGGATGGTGGTGCTGACGGTGATCGGGAGGGTGGCGGACGGCCTCCCTCTGGCCGCCTCGATGCAGGAGGATGAACAGGTAAATCCCCAAATGTCAGCGAGAAACATTCATCAATATAACCGCGAGACAAACCTATATAATCCATAGGGAACGAGAAAAATATATAATCCACAGGGAACCTGAGAGAAACGTATATAATCCACAGGGAATCCGAGATAAACCTATATAATCCATATGGAACGAGAAAAATGTATATAATCCACAGGGAACCTGAGATAAACATATATAATCCATTGGGAATCCAAGAAAAATGCATATAATCCACAGGGAACTTGAGATAAACATATACAATCCATAGGGAATCTGAGATAAACCCATATAATCCACAGGGAACCCAAGATAAACCTATATAATCCATAGGGAATCTGAGATAAATGTATATAATCCACAGGGAACATGAGATAAAACTATATAATCCACAGGGGACACGAGATAAACATATATAATCCACAGGGAACCCGAGATAAACCTACATAATCCACAGGGAACCCGAGAAAAATGTATATAATCCACAGGGAACCCGAGATAAACCTATATTGTCTACAGGGAACCCGAGATAAACGTATATAATCCACAGGAAATCCAAGATAAATGCAAAGAATCCACAGGGAATCTGAGATGACCCTATATAATCCACAGGGAATCCGAGATAAACGTATATAATCCACGGGGAATCTGATGCAAACCTATATAATCTACAGGGGATCTGATGCAAACCTATATAATCCACAGGGAATCAGAGAGAAACCTAGAGAATCCATAAGGAATCAGAGAAAGGTAGTGAATTCATAAGGAACCAGAAACCATAGCAAACCAGAGAGAAACCTATATAATCCACAGAATCAGAGAAGCCTGTATAATCCACAGGGAATCGGAGAGAAACCTATGTAATCTATAGGGAATCAGAGAAATGTATATGACCCCTGATGGATCAGAGGGAAATATATAATCCTTAGTGAATCAGAGAAATATATCTAATCAATAGTGAATCAGAGAAACCTGCATAATCCATAGGGAATCAGAGAGACGTATTATCCATAGGGAATCAGAGAGATATATATTCCATTGTGAATCAGATAAATGTATATAATTCACAGTGAATTAGAGAAACCTGTTCAATCCATAGTGAATCAGAGAGACCCATATATAACCAATAGTGAATCAGAGAGACATGCAATCAATGGTGAATCAAGGAGAAACATATAGAATCAAAAGTGAATCAGACCAGGGGGGAGGTGGTGGCATGTTGGTATTGTTGCTGGACGAGTATTCCAAAGACCCAGGCTAATGTTTTGGGGGCAGGGGTTTGAATTTCATCATGGCAGGTGGTGAATTCAGTAAAATTTGAATTCAGTAAAAATCTGGAATTAAAAGTCCAGTGGTGACCATGAAACCATTGTTGATTGTTGCAAAAACCCATCTGGTTCACTCATGCCTTTTAGGGAAGGAAATCTGCCGTCCTTACCTGGACTGGCCTACATGTGACTCCAGACCCACAGAAATGTGATTGATCTTAAACACCCTCTGAAATGACCTAGCAAAACACTCAGTTGTATCAACCTGCTAAAAAATCTTAAAGGAATGGAACTGGATGAATCACCCGGCATCAACCAAGGCATCAGAAACGACAACGGCAAACTCAGCCCTGTCGACCCTGCAAAGTCCAAAATTGGGAGAGCTGTCTCACAGACTAGTCAAGCAACAGCCTGACATAGGCATCCTCACGGAATCATACCTTACAGATAATGTCCCAGACACCACCATCACCATCCCTGGGTGATGTCCTGTCCCATCGGCAGGACAGATCCAGCAGAGGTGGCGGCACAGTGGTATCTAGTCGGGAGGGAGTTGCCCTGGGAGTCCTCACATCGACTCTGGACTCCACAAAGTCTCATGGCATCAGGTCAAACATGGGCAAGGAAACCTCCTGCTGTTGAATCAGAGAAACATAATCAGAACTGAATCAGAGAGAAGCATATCTAATCAATAGCGAATCAGAGAAATGTATATAACAAATAATGAATCAGAGGGAAATATATAATCAATAGTCTACACCCCCATCCTCACCCCATCCCCTCACCTCATCCTTTATTACTTCACTCTTCCCTTCCCCTTTCTTTCAGTCCCTTTCCCCCTCCCCAACACTTACCTCTCTCTCCCTCCCTTTTCATTCTCTCATTCCCTCTCTCATTGTCACCTTTATGTCTTTCTCCTTCCACTTCACTCCATCCTTCTTTCCTATTTTCCTTCTGTCCCTCCTCTACCTCCCTCTGCTACTACTTCACTCTCCCCTTCCCCTCTACCACATCCCCCTATGCTCTTCAATAAAATAGCTGCCTTCCACCAATGTTTGTGGCAGTGATGGAGTTGTACCCACCAGTCCTCCCCTCTTGTGTTATACTTGTCTGTCCAGACATTACCCATAATCTGATGCAGTTAAAGGAGAAGGAATATGAAGACGTTACATCACCTGGTAGTTAAGTTGCTCACTTTATTCTTGCCCTCCACACAATGAGAAATGTATGGTATTGGAAGTGTGGTACTTCAAACAGCTAACCCAAGAATTTGAATGTAGTCATCTTCAAATCATATGTCCTATGTCCATCATAGCTCAACACATTATGTTTTGCTTTTAGTCTGGACGTGACCTGCAGCATTACCAGAGCCAGGCCAAACAGCTGTTCCGCAAATTGAATGAGCAGTCTCCCACACGCTGCACACTGCAAGCAGGAGCCATGACCTTCCAGTAAGTGTTAGACTTCCGTGATGTTCAGTGAGCTTTGTATCCTGTCCCCCTCTCCTGAATTTCACACACATGGTGTAAAACCCAGGGAGGGAAATGGATGTTGGAAATGTGTCACGTAACTGTTCGAATCGGAAAAGTTTCACACTTGAACTTATCTGCCATCCAGAACCACACAAGTCAGATGAAGTTCAGTGCACAGAAGTATGTAGTGATTCATTTTGGCAGGAAGAACACAGAGGGACTATATGAAATAACGGGAACAATTCTAAAGTGGGTGCAGGAACAGATGGCACTGGGCGTATCTGTACATAAGTCATTGAAGGTGGCAGGAGAAGTTGAGAGTGGTTAATAAAGCATACAGTATCCTAGGCTTTAGTAATAGAGGCATAGAGTACAAGGAGGTCATGATAAACCTCAGCTTTGCCCAGTTCGGCGCACCACACTTTAGGAAGGATGTGAAGGCATTAGAGAGGATGCAGAAAGGATTGATAAGAATGGTTCCGGGGATGAGGGACTTTGGTTACATAGATAGATTGGAGAAGCTCTGACTTGTCCTTGGAGAAGAGCAGGTTGAAAGGAGATTTGATCGAGATGTTGAAAATTATGAGGGGTCTGGACAGAGTAGATAGGGAGAAACTGTTCCCATTGGTGGAAGGATCGAGAATGAGCGGGCACAGATTTAAGGTAATGAGCGAAAGAAGCAATGGCGACAAGAGGAGAAACTTTCACGCAGCGAGCGGTTAGGATCTGGAATGCATTGCTTGAGAGTGTGGTGGAGGCAGGGTTAATTGAAGCTTTCAAAAAAGGATTGTATCATCTGAAAAGGAAAAATTTGTAGGGCTATGGAGAAAAGATGGGGAAGTTGGCATAGGTGAATTGCTCCTTTAGAGGGCTAGTGCAGACACAATGGACTGAATGGCCTCCTTTTGTGCTGTAACTATTTGATTTTATGATTCTTAGTCTCCAACTAGCCCAAGAGACCACATTAACCTCAAATTATATTACATTATAAATGCACCCTCATATACAGGCAGTGTCTGAGACTATAAATAATTGCAGATGTACAGGCAGCGTCTGACACTCTGTAAATACTCCCCGATGTACAGGCAATGTCTGACACTATAAATAATTGCTGATGTACAAGCAGCGTCTGTCCCTGTGTAAGTAATCACAGATGTACATGCAGCGTCTGACACTATAAATAATTGTTGATGTACAAGCAGTGTCTGTCACTGTGTAAATACTCCCTGATGTACAGGCAATGTCTGACACTATAAATAATTGCTGATGTACAGGCAGCATCTGTCCCTGTGTGAGTAATCACAAATGTACAGGCAGTGTCTGTCGCTGTATAAGTAATCACAATGTCTGACACTGCATAAATGCTCCCTAATGTACAGGCAGTGCCTGGAACTAAATAAATAATTGCTGATATACAGGCAATGTCTGTCACTGTATAAATAACCACTGATGGACAGGCAGCGTCTGTCACTGTGTAAATAATCCCTGATGTACAGGCAGTGCCTGTCACTATAAATAATCACTGATCTACAGGCAGTGTCTTTCACTTTATAAATAATCACTGATGTACAGGCAGTGCCTGTCACTATAAATAATCACTGATCTACAGGCAGTGTCTGACACTAAATAATCACTGATGAAAGGCAGCATCTGTCACTGTATAAATAATCACTAATCTACAGGCAGTGTCTGACACTATATAATCCCTGATGTACAGGCAGCATCTGTCACTGTATAAATAATCACTGATCTACAGGCAGTGTCTGACATTGTAAATAATCCCTGATGTACAGGCAGCATCTGTCACTGTATAGATAATCATTGATCTACAGGCAGTGCCTGACACTGTTTAAATGGGTTAGATTTGTGAGCAGTTGACTTTCTGTCAGTTGGAATCCAAATGGAGCCCGCTGACTGTTCATTGTGGCCTCTGGGCACTTTCCTCTGTCAGAAGTGCCATTTTTTGGATAAGAGATTAGTCTGATGACCAACAACACGATTCACGTGCATGCTGGTGATTCCGCTGGATTATAATACATTGCAGAGAACTAGCAATTGACCATGTGGTTGATAATGAGGAAGGTAGCTCGAGAACTGGTCAGGTGGACAAAAGTGCCAAATGGAATTCAGTCTGGGGAAGTGTGAGGTAATGCATCTGAGAAGGCAATGTAGGCAAAGCAGTACATAACAATTGGTGAGATACTGAGAGGAGTAGAGCAACTTTGGAGTGCATTCCATAGATCCCTAATGGTAGCTGGACAGGTAAATAAGATGGTGAAGATACCAGATGGGATAATTGCCTTTATTAGACAAGGCATAGACAATAAGAGCTGGGAGGTTAGACAGGAACTGTATAAAATATTAGTTAGGCCACAGCTAGAGTACTGTGTACAGTCTGGTCACCACATTACAGGAAGGATGTAATCGCATTGTCAGTTTTAAGATTCGGGAATCAGAAACCCAAAATAGGGGGTTGAAAATTCATAAGTGATTTTAATATTACGTTTATTAAGAGGTAACAGTCTAGATATGATATAAATAGGCAGGGCAATAAATGCTGGCCCAGCCAGCGAAGCCCACATGCCATGAATGAATTAAGAAAAAGAAAGACATATGACCCATAACAGGTGAGAATGGTTTTACTGGTCCTGGATTGGACAAACGGATGAACGAAGCTGATCTCTATGGCTGGAAATGGCAGTTTTCTCTGTTTGCTTCAGTCTTCTTGAGCTAGCCAAAGTGTTAGGCCAATGACAGCATGGATCGCCTTGAAATGCTCTCCTTTGTCCAAAGTCTTCTTGAGCTAAGCAAGGTGTTAGGCCAGAGCCAGTATTGGTCTACCTGAAGAAGCTCCCTTCCATCTGAAATGATTTTTTTCCCCTCGAGAGTCTGTTCCTTTACCTTATTTCTGGGAGGATCTAACCATTTATTCAATTGTCTATTGACAAGGGACAGATATTCAAGGTCTCCCTTCTATTTCTGCAGGAAGCCTGTGAAGTCACCCTTGTGGCTCATCACTTGCTAGGATGTCCTGTTTAACCTTCAAACATAAACGCAAAATACTGTGGATGCTGGAAATCTGAAATCAAAACAGTAAATGCTGGAAAAGTTCAGCAGGTCTGGCAGCATCTGTGGAGAGAGTAACAGAGTTAACATTTTGAGTCCAGTATGACTCTTCTTCAGAGCTAAAAAGATTATTAACCTTCAAACAGTTGGTTTATGTATGGGTTATGAGGTTACTGTTGTCCTTGTACACAAGTCGCTGAAGGTAAGCATGCAGGTGCAGCAGGCGGTAAAGAAGGCAAATGGTATGTTGGCCTTCATAGCCAGAGGATTCGAGTACAGGAACAGAGATGTCTTACTGCAATTATATAGGGCCTTGGTGAGACCACACCTGGAATATCGTGTGCAGTTTTGGTCGTCTTATCTGAGGAAGGATGTACTTGCTATAGAGGGAGTGCAGCGAAGGTTTACCCGACAGATTCCTGGGATGGCGGGACTGACATATGAAGGAGAGATTGAATTGATTAGGATTATATTCACTGGAGTTCAGAAGAATCAGGGGGGATCTCATAGAAACCTATAAAATTCTAACAGGACTAGACAGGGTAGATGCAGGAAGGATGTTCCCGATGGTGGGGGAGTCCAGAACCAGGGGTCACAGTGTGAGGATACGGGGTAGACCATTTAGGACTGAGATGAGGAGAAATTTCTTCACCCAGAGAGTGGTGAGCCTGTGGAATTCTTTACCACAGAGAGTAGTTGAGACCAAAACATTGTATGTTTTCAAGAAGGAGTTAGATATAGCTCTTGGGGCGAAAGGGATCAAAGGGTATGGGGAGAAAGTGGGAGAAGGCTATTGAGTTGGATGATCAGCCATGATCATAATGATTGGCGGAGCAGGCTCGAAGGGCCGAATGGCCTACTCCTCCTAGTTTCTATGTTACCTCCCATCTCCAAAGACATTAGCAATGTCTTGTTTCAGTGCTTGTGCAAGAGACATGTCCTTGTCGGAACAGCCTTTGCTTTCTTGTGTTTGTCAGCTCAGGAAGCTGGGATGGGAGCTTTCTTTATAAGAGAGGGAGCTATTTCTAGAATATTCAATACGTTCCTTAGGAATTGAGACAGATATTAATAGGTGATTTCTCACAGCATGAGAGTGGGTACAAAGGAGATAAATGAGGATGTTGACAGGACTGGAGTATTTTGGTGGTGAGGAAAGGCTGGATAGGCTGGGACAAAAAAACAAACTATTACAGATGTGAGAAATCTGAAATAAAAGCACCAAATGCTATAATACTCAGTGTACGTCAGTCTTAATTTTGTTTCCTTCTTGTTTTTGCTTTGGATTGTCATTCACACCTCCTGTGGAGCCATCTTGTGTTTCTTTACCACTCCTTTTTGGCTCGGTCCCACCCACTCATTTTGGCTGTTTACTGTCTCTCATCTTCCATCCCATCACCCTCTTTCTTGCTTGTTCTTTTCCACCCTCTTTGACTGACTTCAAACCAGTGACATTTCTAAACATTTCTCAGTTCTGGTGTAAGGTCATTGACCTGAAACATTAACTCTCTTTCTCTTTGCACGGATGCTGGGTTTTTCTTTGGAACAGAGGAGGCTGATGGGAGATTTAACTTAGATGTATAAAATTTTGAGGAGGCTAAATAGACTGGAAAGGAAGCATCTATTTTCTTAAAGAAGGCATAGAATTAAGGTAATTGGTAGAAGCATTTTAGGAGGGGGTGGAGGAGAAGCTGGGCATTTGGAACTCACTGCCTGAAAAGAACATAGGAAATAGAAGCAAGAGTAGGCCATTTGGTCCATTGAATCTGCTCTGCAATTCAAACAGATCATGGCTGATCATCTACCTCTACACTATTTTGCCCCACAGAATCACAGAATTATTCAGCCCATCATTTCTGCATGAGCAACTCACCTAGTTCCATTCCCCCATTTTCTCCCCGTAACCCTGCACGTGCTTCCTTTTCAGATAACAGCCTAATTCCTTTCTGAATGCCTTGATTGAATCTGTCTGCATCACACACTCAGACAGTGCATTCCTGACCCTAACCACTCGATTGAACCTGTCCCCACCACACTCTGACATTTCATTCCAGACCCTAACCACTCGATTGACCCTGTCTCCACCACACTCTCAGACAGTGCATTCCTGACCCTAACCACTCGATTGAACCTGTCTCCACCACATTCTCAGGTAGTGCATTCCAGACCCTAACCACTCGCTGCGTGAAAAAGGTTTTCCTCATTTCACTTATGTTTCTTTTGTCAGTTACTTCAAATCTGTGCTCTCTCATTCTCGATCCTTTCATGACTTGGAATAGTTTCTCCCTATCTACTCTGTCCAGATCCCTCATGATTTTGAATACCTCTAACAAATCTCCTCTCAGCCTTCTCTTCTCCAAGGAAAGGAGTCCTAACCTCCAATCTATCTTCATAACTGAAGTTCCTCATCCCTGGAACCATTCTCTTGAATCTTTTCTGCACTCTCTCCAATGCTTTCACATCCTTCCTGAAGTCCAGTGCCCAGAACTGGACGCAGTACTTGAGCTGTGGCCAAACTAGTGTCTTATACAAGTTCAACACAACCTCCTTACTCATTGCCTCTCTTAATAAAGTATACAGGATACCGTTTACTTTATTAACTGCTCTCTCAATCTGTCCTACCATCTTCAATAACTTATGTATACATAAGTGCTCCTGCACCCCTTTCATAGTTGTATCCATTATTTTATATTGTCTCTCCATGCTCTTCTGACCAAAATGAATCAATTCACATTTCTCCACGTTGAACTTCATCTGCCACTTGTCTGCCCATTCCACCAACTTGTCTATGTCCTTTTGAAGTTCTACGCTAGCCTCCTCAATGTTCATAACACTTCCAAGTTCCGTATCAACCGCAAATTTTGAAATTGTGCCCTGTATACCAAGGTCTAGAGCATTAATATATATCAGGAAAAGCAAGGGCTCCAATACTAACCCCCGGGTAACTCCATGACAAACCTTCCTCCAGACTGAAAGAACACCTACTCTCAGTTTCTTGTCACTCAGCCAATTTTGTATCCATTTCGCTACTGCCCCTTTTATTCATTGAGCTATAATTTTGTTCACAAGTCTGTTGTGTGGCATTGTATCAGATGACTTTTGGAGGTCCATGTACACCACATCCAACAGCATTGGAGGTCCATGTACACCACATCCCTCATCAACCCTCCCTGTTACCTCATTAAAAATTCAAGAAAGTTATTTAAACTCAAATTTCCCTTAACAAATCTGTGCTGGCTTTCCTTAATTAATCGGCATTTTTCCATGTGACGATTAATTTGGTCCTGCATTATTGAATCTTCTCATCACTGAGATTAAACTGACTGGCCTGTACTGGTTGGGTTTATCTTTACACCCTTTCTTGAACAAGGGTGTAACAGTTGCAATTTTCCAGCCCTCTGGCACCACCCCTGAGTCTAAGGAAGACTGGAAAATTATGGCCAGTGCCTCCGCAATTTCCACACTCACTTCCCTCAATATCCTTGGATGCATCTCATCCAGTCCCGGTTCCTTATCAATTTCAAGTATAGACAGCTCATCTATTACCTCCTCCTCATCAATTTTTAAATCCTTCTAGAGTCTGAAATACCTCCTTTTTGACTGTGGCCTGGATAGCATCTTCTTCCTTGGTAAAGGCAGGTGCAATGTATTCCTTTAACAGCTCAGCCCAAAAGGCCATCTATCTGAAAAGTTAACTTTCTTTCTTTCTCTACAGATGCTATCTGTCGAGTGTTTCCACTGTCTGTTTTAAATTTCAGATTTCCAGAATCCCCTGTATATTGCTTTTGTTTTTAAGTACAAACTGTTCAAAAAATGAAAAAGTATACAGAATTACCCTGTGATTTTACTCCTTGATTGGTTGCCGCAGTGTCCAGGAATTTTATCTGTAATCCACGCAGTTTCCAGGACACTCCTGCTGAGTTGGAAGCAGTGTCGTACCAACAGGACATCGTTCATCTTAGCTTCTTGACTTACTACGACCAACGATTGAGGACTGAGGCAATCTTCCACAAGCCTTAATCGCCATGCGCTCTAAGGTTTCATTGAAGAAAAACCTGCAGAATTTTTAAAAATTAACCTGACAATCGCCTGCACATCCTGGGAAAATTCCCTCGTGCGGGATGGAAACCTTACCAAGTACCAACTCCCAAAGACTAAAAAAGGTGGCAAATAAAATCTTTCTTTTGCACATTCTAAATCTAAACAATCAATCAATAAATGGAATGAGGGACAGTTCAATCTGCAGGATCTTTCACAATTGAGAGGGACAGGAACAATAAGTGCCAATCTTTGTTTCTTATCTGTCATTATTTCCCATTCTCAATATCATGAGATGGCATTGGTCTTCAGAAATCTATGGATTTCTGCCTTGGACATACTCAATGATTGAGCTTTCACAGCACTCTGGGACAGAGAATTCCAAAGATTCACCATCCTCTGAGTGAAGAAATTCCTCCACACCTCAGGCTTAAATGGCCTACCCCTTATTCTGAGACTGTGTCCCAAACTCACCAGCTAGGGGAAAACATCTTATCTACATTTAACCTGTCATGCCCGACAAGAAGTATGTTAGATTGAATGAGATCACCTCTCATTCTTCAGAACTCAAGATAATACAGGCCCAGTTTCCTCAGTCTCTCCTCATAAGACAATCACGCCATCCCAGCGATGAATCTGGTGAGCCTCTATTTTTCACTCCCTCTAGGGCAAGTACATCCTTCCTCAGATAAGGAGGCCAAAGCTGTGCACAATAATCCAGGCGTGGCCTCGAGGCTAATAGAAGCGGAAACACTTATTGCATTTAAAAAGTACTTCAACATGCATCTAAAGCTCCGTAATCTACTGGGCTACAGACCAAGAATGGGATTAGGTTGGAAAGCTGAATTTTCAGTTGGCACAGATACAATGGGCAGAATGGCCTCCTCTGTTATAAATTTCCCTGATTCTCCTGGTATATTCAAGGCCTTGTGATGTGGTCAAAAGAGCTGTTACCTTCGCAGGGGTTGCAATTTCACTTTCCACTGGTTGTTCCTTGAGCAGAATGTCTCTGTTTTATAGCTATGTCATAGAGAAAGGAATTTGCTACCTGGTCTTATGCGAGGCAGCATACCCAAAGAAGTTGGCTTTTGCGTATCTGGAGGACCTGCAGACAGAGTTTGATGAGCAGCATGGGAAGCGGGTCCCGACAGTCTCTCGTCCTTACTCTTTCATTGAATTTGGTGAGTGTACAATTCGCGAGTCTTGTCTTTGTTTCTATCACCCCCTGAACATCCACACCCTTTGCCTTTCATCTGCAAAGGCAGGTGATGGAAACTAAAGTTCTCTCCATGAACTCCAACCCCTCGTGTTCCAAAGAAGAGTCATACGGACTCGAAACATTCACTCTGTTTCTCTCTCCACAGATAATGCCAGACCTGCTGAGTTTTTCCAGACTTGTCAGTAAGAGAATTGCCAGCCTTTTTACACATGTTTGAAAAGGGTGATTGATTAGCCAATGTACGCTAAATGATGAAGGCCTTCAATAGAGAGACTGTAGTAGCTGCTATTCCAGTAATCTGGAGAGAGTGAAGGATGGTACCCAAGGGTGCAAAGTGAGATTCGGACAAAGTTTACACATTGGTGATATTCAGATGGAGTGTGTGAATAAAATGGAAGGTGAATTAAAATTCTGAGATTCTAGAAACAAGCAATAGTTACAACACAGAAGGAGGCCATTTGACCTGTCATATTTATGCTGGCACTCTGGCAAGAGCAATTCACCTATTGTTACACCTCCGCCCTTTCCCTGCAGCTCTGCAGTTCTTTCCTTTTCAGCTAATGGACTAATTACCTCTTGAAATCCTTGATTGAACCCAGTTTCTGGATACTGTTAAGTTTCACCCTGAGCAGCTTCACCACTCACTGGCTTCAGTGCATTCCAGACCCTAACCACTTGATCGACCCAGTCTCCACCACACTCTCAGTCAGTATGTTCCAGACCCTAGCCACTTGATTGACCCTGCCTCCACCATACTCTCAGACAGTGCATTCCAGATCCTAACCACTAGATTGACCCAGTCTCCACCACACTCTCAGTCAGTACGTTCCAGACCCTAACCACTCGATTGACCCTGTCTCCACCACACTCTCAGACAGTGCATTCCAGACCCTAACCACTAGATTGACCCTGTCTCCTCTACACTCTCAGTCAGTACATTCCAGACCCTAACCTCTCATTTGACCCTGTCTCCACCATATTCTCAGGCAGCGCATTCCACATGGTAACGACTTGATGGACCCTGTCTCCCTCTCACTCTCAGGCAGTACATTCCAGATCCTAACCACTCAATCGACCCTGTCTCCACCCCACATTTTCAGTCTTAACCACTCAATTGACCCAGTCTCCACCACACTCTCAGGCAGTGCATTCCAGCTCCTAAGCACTCGATGGACCCTGTCTCTGTCACATTCTCAGACAATGCATTCCAGATCCTAACCACTCGATTGACCCAGTCTCCACCACACTCTCAGACAATGCATTCCAGATCCTAACCACTCGATTGATCCTGTCTCCACCACACTCCCAGACAATACATTCCAGATCCTAACCACTCGATTGACCCAGTCTCCACCACACTCTTAGGCAGTGCATTCCAGACCCTAATCTCTCGAAGCATTCTGTGTCTACCACACTCTCAGGCAGTGTATTCCAGACCCTAATCACTGGGTTGACCCTGCCTTCACCACACTCTCAGGCAGTGCAATCCTGATCCTAACCACTCGATTAACCCTGTCTGCACCACACTCTCAGGCAGTGCATTCCTGATCCTAACCACTCGATTAACCCTGTCTGCACCACAATCTCAGGCAGTGCATTCCTGATCCTAACCACTCGATTGACCCTGTCTCCACCACACTCTCAGTCAGTGCATTCCAGACACTAACCGCTCGATTGACCCTGTCTCCACCACACTCTCAGACAGTGCAACCCAGACTCTAACCACTCGATTGACCCTGTCTGCACCACACTCTCAGACAGTGCAACCCAGACTCTAACCACTCGCTGCATGAAAATCTTCCCCTCATCCCCATTGCTTCTTTTGCCAATTACCTTAAATCAGTGCCCTCTTGTTCTCGATCCTTCCACCAACGGGAACAGTTTCTCCCTATCTACTCTGTCCAGATCCCTCAAAATGAAGACCTCTATCAGATCTCCTCTCAGCCTTCTCTTCACCCAAGGAGAACTGTCCCTGTACCTCCAATCTTTCTGTGAACTGAAGTTCCTCATGCCTGGATCTATTCTTGTGAATCTTCCCTGCACCCTTGCTAATGCCTTCACATCCTTCCTAAAGCGTGGTGCCCAGTACTGCAGTTGAGGCTGAACCAGTGATTTATGCAGGTTTAACATAACTTGCTTGCTTTTGAATTTTCTTCTACTATTTATAAAGCCCAAGTCTGCTTTATTCTCCACGTTTCCAATTTTTCCTGTCAGTTTAAATGATTTGTGCACGTAAATCCCCAAGTCCCTCTGCTCCTGTACCCCCTTTAGAATTGTACCCTTTCTTTCATACAGTCTCTCAATGTTATCCTCACCAAAATTAATCACTTCACATTTTTCTGCATTAAATTTCATCTGCCACTTGTCTGCCCATTGCATCAACCTATTCCTGTCCTTATGAAGTTTAACACTATCCTCCTCACAGTTCACAATGCTTCCAAGTTTTGTGTTGACCACAAATTTTTAAATTCTGCCCCATACAACAAATACTTGAGGTACGATTTTCTGACCCCACCCACCACCGCGATCGATCACTCCCACCAAAAGCCAATGGACTTTTGGCTGCCGTATCCCCTGTGGCGTGTCCCGCCACAGCAGGGCCGGAAAATCTTAGCCTTGGTAATTAATATATAACAGGAACAGTAGGGGACTAATACCGACTCCGGGGAACTCCACGACTAACCTTCCTCCAGTCCTAAAACCAACCATTAACCACTGCTATAATAAAAGCAAAAAACTGCGGATGCTGGAAATCCAAGACAAAAACAAAAATACCTGGAAAAACTCGGCAGGTATGGCAGCATCTGTGGAGAGGAACACAGTTAACGTTTCGAGTCCGTATGACCCTTCAACAGAACTAAGGGAAAATAGAAAAGGGGTGAAATATAAGCTGGTTTAAGTGGGGGGGGGGGGGGTTGGGACAAGAAGAGCTGGATAGAGGGCCAGTGATAGGTGGAGATAACCAAAAGATGTCACAGACAAAAGGACAAAGAGATGTTGAAGGTGGTGATATTATCTAAAGGAATGTGCTAATTAAGGGTGGAAAGCAGGACAAGCAAGGTACAGATAGCCCTTGTGTGGGTGGGGTGGGGTGAAGGAATTGAAAAAGGCTAAAAGGTAGAGATAAAACAATGGATGGAAATACATTTAAAAATAATGGAAATAGGTGGGAAAAGAAAAATCTATATAAATTATTGGAAAAAAACAAAAAGGAGGGGGGAAATCAGAAAGGGGGTGGGGATGGAGGAGAGAGTTCATGATCTAAAATTGTTGAACTCAATATTCAGTCCAGAAGGCTGTAAAGTGCCTAGTCAGAAGATGAGGTGCTGTTCCTCCAGTTTGCGTTGAGCTTTACTGGAACAATGCAGCAAGCCAAGGACGGACATGTGGGCATGAGAGCAGGGTGGAGTGTTGAAATGGCAAGCGACAGGGAGGTCTGGGTAATGCTTGCGGACAGACCGAAGGTGTTCTGCAAAGCGGTCACCCAGTCTGCGTTTGGTCTCTCCAATGTAGAGGAAACCGCATTGGGAGCAACGAATGCAGTAGACTAAATTGAGGGAAGTGCAAGTGAAATGCTACTTCACCTGAAATGAGTGTTTGGGCCCTTGGACATTGAGGAGAGGGGAAGTAAAGGGGCAGCTGTTGCATCTTCTGCGGTTGCATGGGAAGGTGCCGTGGGAGGGGGTTGAGGTGTAGGGGGTGATGGAGGAGTGGACCAGGGTGTCACGGAGGGAACGATCCCTATGGAATGCCGCCGGGGGGGGTGAAGGGAAGATGTGTTTGGTGGTGGCATCATGCTGGAGCTGGCGGAAATGGTGGATGATGATCCTTTGAATGTGGAGGCTGGTGGGGTGATAAGTGAGGACAAGGGGGACCCTATCATGTTTCTGGGAGGGAGAAGAAGGTGTGAGAGCGGATGCACGGGAGATGGGCCGGACACAGTTGAGGACCCTGTCAACCACCGTGGGTGGAAAACCTCGGTTAAGGAAGAAGGAAGACGTCAGAGGAACTGTTTTTGAAAGTGGCATCATCAGGACAGATGCGACGGAGGCGAAGGAACTGAGAGAATGGGATGGAGTCCTTACAGGAAGCAGGGTGTGAGAAGCTGTAGTCGAGGTAGCTGTGGGAGTCGGTAGGCTTGTAATGGATATTGGTGGACAGTCTATCACCAGAAATTGAGACAGAGAGGTCAAGGAAGGGAAGGGAAGTGTCAGAGATGGACCATGTGAAAATGATGGAGGGGTGGAAATTGGAAGCAAAATTAATACATTTTTCCAGGTCCAGACGAGAGCATGAAGCAGCATTGAAGTAATCATCAACTGCTCTCTGTTTCCAGTCACTCAGCCAATTTCAAATCCATGTTGTTACTGTCCCTATTATTCCAAGAATTCTAACTTTGCTTACAAAACTGTGGTGCAGCACTTCATCAGTGCTTTTTGGAAACCTATGTACACCACATCAACAAAATTACCCTCATCAACCCTCCTCATTGAAAAACTCAAGCAGGTTAGTTAAACATGATTTCCCCTTAATAAATCCGCACTGACTTTCCTTAATTTTTTTTAATTCTTTCACAAGATGTGGGCTTCACTGGCTGGGCCAGCATTTTATTGCTCATCCCTTGTTGCCCTTGAGAAGATGGTGGTGAGCTGCCTTCTTGAACCACTGCAGTCCATGTCATGTAGATACACCCACAGTGCTGATAGCAAGGGAATTCCATGATTTTGACCCAGCAACAGTGAAGGAATGGTGATATATTTCCAAGTCAGGATGGTGAATGACTTGGAGGCGAACTTCTAGGCGGTGGTGTTCCCAACTATCTGATGCCCTTATCCTTCTAGATGGTAGAGGTCGTGGGTTTGGAAGGTGCTGTCGAAGGAGCCTTGGTGAATTCCTGCAGTGCATCTTGTAGATGGTACTCACTGCTGCTACTGTGCATCGGTGGTGGAGGGAGTGAATGTTTGTGGATGTGGCGCCAATCAAGCCAGCTGCTTTGTCCTGGATGGTGTCAAGCTTCTTGAGTGTTGTTGGAGCTGCATTCATCCAGGCAAGTGGGGAGTATTCCACCACACTCTTGACTTGTGCCTTGTAAATGGTGGACAGGCTTTGGGGAGTCAGGAGTCAGTTACTCATTGCACGATTCCTAACACTGACCTGCTCTTGTAGCCACAGTATTTATGTGGCTAGTCCAGTTCAGTTTCTGGTCAATGGTAGCCCCAGGATGTCGATAGTTGGGGATTCAGTGATGGTAATGCCATTGAACGTCAAGGGGTGATGGTTAGATTCTCTCTCATTGGAGATGGTCATTGCCTGGCACTTGTGTGGTGTGAATGTTACTTGCCACTTGTCAGCCCAAGCCTGGATATTGTCCAGGTCTTGCTGCATTTGGACATGGACAGCTTCAGTATCTGAGGAGTCGCGAATGGTGCTGAACACTCTGCAATCATCAGCGAACATCCCCACTCTGACCTTATGATGGAAGGAAGGTGATTGATGAAGCAGTTCAAGATGGTTGGGCCCAGGACATTACCCTGAGGAACTCCTGCAGTGATGCCCTGGAGCTGGGATGACTGACCTCCAACAACCACAGTTATCTTCCTTTGTGCCAGTTATGACCCCAACCTAACAAGAGTTTTCTCCCTTATTCCCATTGACTCCAGTTTTGCTAGGGCTCCTTGATGCCACACTCGGTCAACTACGGCCATGATGTCAAGGCAGTCATTCTCACCCCACCTCGGGAGTTCAGCTCTTTTGTCTATGTTTGAACCAAGGCTGTAATGAGGTCAGGAGCTGAGTGGCCCTGGTGGAACCCAAACTGGGCGTCAGTGAACAGGTTATTGCTATGCAAGTGCCATTTGATAGCATTGTTGGTGACCCCTTCCATTACTTTACTGATGATGGATAGTAGACTGATGAGGCTGTAATTGGCCAGGTTGGATTTCTCCTGCTTTTTGTATACAGGACATACCTGGGCAATTTTCCACATAGCCGGGTAGATGCCAGTGTTGTAGCTGTACAAGAGCAGCTTGTTTTGGGATGCGGCAAGTTCTGGAGCACAAGTCTTCGGTACTGTTGCCGGAATATTGACAGGACCCATAGCCTGTGCAGTATCCAGTGCCATTTGCTGTTTCTTGATATCACTGTCATCCAGGGAGCTCTAGAATTGTTTGCCCTTCCTTTCCCTCTCGTGGGAATATACCTGGATTGTGTTCAAAGTATCTCTTCTTTAAACGTAGTCCATTGTTCAGCTACAGATTCACCTGTCAATCTTGGATTCCAATGTAATTGCACAAGGTCCATTCCGATCTCGTTAAAGTTGGCTTTTTCCCAGTTAAGTATTCTTATTCTGGATTGTTCTTTGTCCTTTTCCATAGTCAGCTGAAACCTTATGATACAATGATCACTGTCCCCTATATGCTGTCTTACTGACATTTGATCCACTTGACCCACCTCATTCCCAAGGACCAGGCCTAGCATGCCTCCTTTCTCATTAGACTGAACACATATTGCTGTAGAAAATTCTCCTGAACACACAATAGGAAATCTCGCCCCCTCTTTACACTTTAAGCTACAACTATCCCAGTCTATATCCAGATAATTAAAGTCCCTTATCATAACTATATAATTTTTGCACTACTCTGTATTTTGCTTGCAAATTTATTCCTCTGCATGTTTCCCACTGGTTGGTGGCCTATAGACTACACCAAGCAATGTAATTGTACCCTCTTTGTTCCTGAGCTCTAGTTAAATAGATTCTGTCCTTGAACCCCCTGGGACATCCTCTCTCTCCAGCTCTGCAATGTTCCCCTTAACCAATACTGCTAACCCACCCCCTTTCATTCCTTTCCTGTCTTTCCTGAAACCTTGTATCCAGGGATATTTAACACCCTTCTTTGAGCCAGGTCTCAGTTATAGCCATAACATCATATTTCCATGTGGCAATCTGCGCCTTTAACTCCACAGTCTTATTTACTATACTCCATGCATTCACATACATGCACTGTAACCCTGATTTAGACACTCTTACTTTCTCCCTGCCTCTGAACCCACTATTTCCTACTCTAGTGCAATCTTGGTGTTCCTCTCTAGCACTAACTCCTGGTTCCCACATCCCTGCCATATCAATTTAATCCTTCCCCAATAGCAGCAAATCACCTCACAAGGAAATTGGTCCCAGCTCTGCTCAGGCACAACCCATCCAGCTTATACAGGTCCTACCTCACCCAAAACTTTCCCAGTGTCCCAGGAATGTAACGCCCTTCCTCCTGCACCATCCCTCCAGCCACACATTCAACTGCTTTATCCTCCTATTTTTATACCATGAGTAAATTAGATTCAAAACAGCCACAGGTGCAGGCATATGATGCTTATGTCACTAAGACTAATAAAATGATGGGCTAAATCACGAGGGACAACATTGAGTTATAAAAGCAAAATACTGCGGATGCTGGAAGTCTGAAATAAAAACAAAAGTGCTGGAAAAACTCAGCAGATCTGGCAGCACCTGTGGAGAGAGAAACAGAATGAACATTTTGAGTCCAGTATGACTCTTCTTTGGAACTCCAATGAGAATGATGAGTACCTGTGTGACAATACCTGGCAACCAGTATTGGTCCACAACAAGCAGATGGACCTCCCCAAATACCTGGATTGTTTTCAGGAGGTAACAGGGAAACAAGGGTCCAGAACTTCCGATCTCCAGAAGGTCGTATCCCCCACTATGCGATATGGGACGCACTGACAGCGGGAATTATCCGGGAAGATTGGAAATCTGATGAGCAATTCCACTGTGCTCCGAAAAGTCTCCAACTCTGAATTAGAGTCAGAGACTTCAGATTGTCTGACTTCCTTAGCAGAACCCAAGGAAGGTTAGAAGGATTAAAACCAATTCGAACTCCTGGGTGACAATACAACTGACCCGCCCTGACTTCCCACTGCCTCTCCCTCCCTGACCCAGCTACCCCCCTCAGCCCCTCATCTGACTATCCCCCCCCAACCCCTGACCCGCCTTACCCCCTCACCCACTTACCTTGCCACTCTACCCTCTCAGCCACTTTCCATAAACACTTAACTTCCCTCCGTAGCTTCTCAAAGTGGCTTGGGGACATTTTAAACTCTCTACTTAAGAGCACAGCAGCCAGTGACATATGGAGGTGTAGCTTCTGCGATGACTCTCTCTGCCGCTCCCTGTGAAGATTGCTGCACTCTGAGAGTTTAGAAGGACTTTCATTGGAAGACAGGCCTGAAAAATTGTAGGAAGGTAAGTCAGTAACTTTTTGTCTCATCTGGGTCAGAAATAGTAATTCTGACCCAGGCCGGGACTTCTGGGCCATAGAAAATTTATGGTAGAGAAGGAGGCCATTCATCCCATCAGGTCCATGCTGCCTCTTTGCAGAGCGATCCAATCCGTCCCATTGCTGACTGGGCGGACCACCCGGCATCGACCTTGGCACCAGAAAGGAGAATGGCAAACTCAGCCCTGTCGACCCTGCAAAGTCCTCCTTACTAACATCTGGGGACTGGTGCCAAAATTGGGAGGGCTGTCTCACAGACTAGTCAAGCAACAGCCTGACATAGTCATCCTCACAGAATCATATCTTACAGATAATGTCCCAGACACCACCATCACCCCTGGTTATGTCCTGTCCCACCAGCAGGACAGCCCCAGCAGAAGGCACTGGTATACTGTCGGGAGGGAGTTGCCTGGGATATTGGGATCGGTTCTGCGGGAGATAGCACCTGTTCAAGCCGTACGGGTTGCACCTGAACAGAGCATGGACCAATTACCTTGCAAGGTTCTCTTATGAGAAAAGGCTGTACAGGTTAGGCCTGTATCCACTGGAGTTTAGAAGAGTAAGAGGCGAATTAATTGAAACCTTTAAGATCCTGAGGGATCCTGACGAGGTGGATATTGAGAGGATGGTTCCTAGTTCCCTCTAGAACTAGGGATCAAGCGCAAAATACTGCAGAAGCTGGAAATCTGAAATCTAAAAATAGGGAACACTGGAAAACTCAGCAGGTCTGACAGCATCTGTGGAGAGAAAAACAGAGTTAACGTTTCAAGTCTGGTATGACTTCTTCAGATCTGAAGAGAGGTAGAAATGTGATGAAATTTATCCTGTTTAAGGGGGGTGGAGCAGGTGAAGCTGGATAGAAAGCCAGTGATAGATGGGGGCTGAGGAGCGATTGACAAAGATGTCATGGACACAAAGACAAAGGGAGTGTGTTAGTGGTAGTGGTCAGGGCTGTCAGACCTGCTGAGTTTTGCCTGCATTTTCTGTTTGAACTAGGGGTCACTGTTTAAAAATAAGGGGTTGCCCATTTAGGACAGAGATAAGGAAATTTTTTTCCGAGGGTTGTGAGCCTCTGGAACTCGTCCTCAAAAGGTGGTGTAAGTAGAGTCTTTGAACCTTTTTAAGGCAGAGCTAAGTAGACTCTTGATTAACAAGGGGGTGAAAGGTTATCGGGGGTCGGCAGGAATGTGGAATTGAGGGTCCATTCAGATCAGCCATGATCTTATCGAATGGTGGAGCAGGCTCGAGGGGCCGAGGGGCCTACTCCTGCTCATTTATATGTTTGTATGTGATTTTTCAGTGATATTGGGGAGAGTTTAAACTAGCTTGGCAAGGGAAAGGTGGGGGGGGTGGGGTGTCGTGGGCAGAAAAATTGAAGTTAATCAAAGATAATCAGCACAGATTTGTAAAAGCAGACGATGCTTGACTAATGCAATTGAACTTTGGGAACCAGGAGCTAGGACTAGGGAGGAATATCAAGTTGCACAGAGAATTGGAAGTGACAGATCCCTCAGGCTCTCGGTCTCTGTACATGTTTTCCAGTTGTGCAATTAGTCCAAATTGCTTCTCTCTATCCTTGATCCCAAAACTCATCGCCTCATACTTCTGTATGAAAATCCATCCACCACTTCAGTCCCTCTTCCGCTAGCCTAACCATGTCCCCTTTCAGTCGATTGCTATTCTCCTCATCGTTTGTCACTCTTCCAATTTTGATATCAAAAGCAACTTTGAAATTTTATTCTAAATTCCAATATTCAAAATTTTATATACATCAAAAAAAGTGGTGATCGAGCTCACCAGCCTCATCACCTAAATTCAGTTGAATTAGTCAAGTATGGTTTACTTTTATAAATCTGTGCTGCTTCTCCTTGATTAACTAAGATTTTCCTGCCTCCCCATCCCTGTCCCTCCCCTGTCCCCTCAATCCCCGTCCCTCCTCTTTCCTCCCTATCTCCGTCCCTCAGTCTGTCCCCTCCACCCCGTCCCTGCCCTGTCTCCCCATCCCTGTTCCTCCCCTGCCTCCTTACCCCCGCCCCTCCCCTACCTCCTTACCCCCGCCCCTCCCCTACCTCCTTACCCCCGCCTCTCCCCTGCCTCCTTACCCCCGCCCCTCCCCTACATCCTTACCCCTGCCCCTCCTCTGCCTACTTACCCCCCCCTCCTCTGCCTCCTTACCCCCGCCCCTCCTCTGCCTCCTTACCCTTGCCCCTCCTCTGCCTCCTTACCTCAGCCCCTCCCCTGCCTCCTTACCCCTGCCCCTCCCCTGCCTCCTTACCCCCGCCCCTCCTCTGCCTCCTTACCCCCGCCCCTCCCCTGCCTCCTTACCCCTGCCCCTCCCCTGCCTCCTTACCCCCGCCCCTCCTCTGCCTCCTTACCCCCGCCTCTCCTCTGCCTCCTTACCCCCGCCTCTCCTCTGCCTCCTCACCCCCGCCCCTTCTCTGCCTCCCCTCCACCTGCCCCTTCTCTGCCTCCCCTCCACCCATCCCCATCCTTGCTCTATCCAACACGGATGAATCAAAGTTTCTGTGTGGGCCTATGTTGTACCATCAGGATTTTGGTGGTGAAGGGCTAACTTGTTGCTTTTTCTTTCAGACACATACATTCAAAAAACAAAGAAATCTTACATTGACAGTAGGGCACGCAGGAACCTCGGCTCCATAAACACAGAACTGCAGGATGTGCAACGAATAATGGTGGCGAATATTGAGGAGGTTTTGCAGCGAGGAGAGGCTCTCTCAGGTAAAGTTTCTGAATCTGAGCAACAGCAGGAGTGCATTGGAGTTTCTCTGATCAATTGTTGTGTAAACTTAATAACCTCCCCAATGTTGAGCTGAGCCTGGTCGATCAGAAGTGGAGACTTGACTGGAGCACTTCACCTGACCTCAGAGTATATCAGCCATCAATTCTACTTCTGATCTCCAACAGGTGGCCCCTTCTAGAAAGCACATATCGTGAGTAAATGATAGGATAGGGGAGGCGATGGCGTAGTGGTATTGTCGCTGGACCAGTAATCCAGAGACCCAGGGTAATGCGTTCGAATCCCGCCATGGCAGATGGTGAAGTTTGAATTCAAGAAAGATCGAGAATTAAAAGTCTAATGGCGACGATGAAACCATTGTCGATTTTTCACTAATTTGCAGAAGGAAATCTGCTGTCCTCACCTGGTCTGGCCTACATGTGACTCCAGACCCACAGCAATGTGGCTGACTCCTAAATGCCCAGAGTCTACATCCCAGGGACTGCAGCTGCTCAAGAAGGCAGCTCGCCACCAACTTCTCAAGGGCCGTTAGGAATGGCCAATAAATGCTGGCCCAGCCAGTGATGCCCACATGCATGAATGAAAAAAACAAATTTGGCTGTGATGACATTGATCCCGCGATGTGGGAATGCAGTCACATTTCAGCCGAGACTGGGTAGGAACAGGGAGGATGTTTGTGAACCATTTTAGAACAATCCAGCAGCTTCATGTTCACTTTTCCTGATACCAGCTTTGGTCTAAAAATTGGATTCACATTCTCAAATTGCCATAGTGATATCTTCCAGTCCCTAGATTATTAGCCAGGTAACAAATCCACCCCATTCGCGCCTCGGATTATTGTGGACCCATACTCCATATGCATCTTTATCAGCAGAGAGGGATTGATTCGGGTGTATGGCTGGGAATAGAGGTATAGATTGTTATTAGTTCCACATGGACAGAGAGCTTCCTGCATTTACTGACACCCTGAAAAGGATATCAGTGCAAAATAACTGAGCAGCAATTAATCATCAGCTTCAGTGCTTGGTTTTCTGGAATTTAGCTTCATTTCTTAGGATTCAGGGAGTAAGTTCATACAACGTCTCCTCAGGAGGTTGAATGGGTGCAGTAGGGTCCCAGTAGCGCACACAGCTTCTCCTGACTATCTCCACAGTTTGGTGATTGCTCAGTGCTCAGATTGGGATCTGGGGGGCTGAGACCAGGTGATGTGTTTGATCGTACTAACAGTTCATGTTTGAAATAATTGATTTCTTTTGTTCTCTTTGATGTAGCTTTGGACAGTAAGGCCAGCAGCCTGTCCAGCCTGTCGAAGAAGTACCGACAAGATGCCAAGTACTTGAACATGCGTTCAACCTACGCCAAGCTGGCAGCTGTCGCAGTCTTCTCCATCATGCTGATAGTTTATGTGCGGTTCTGGTGGCTCTGAGATTGGCTGAGGGTGATGCTAATTAAAGTTGATTTGCTCTTGCTGCACATCAGTTGCCCTGATAATGGAGTGCTGGAGCTGTGAGCACACGTTCTCTTTCTAGCACCTTAGTTTGGGGCCCAGTCAGTCAAGATTATAGCTCTTTTTTGTTGTAGTTAGTGTAGGTGTGATGGGGGCCTTTCATGTCCAACACTTGTAAGATTACATTTAACTCTGTCATGTTGAAACAAAGAATCCTTCCTTCTACCCCATTGAACTGAAACATTCTAATATTTCAAATTATAGCCAGAACAAATGATCGTATTTCTCAGAAGCATTATGAAGGGTTGAAATGGTGAAAAATATGTTTAAATGCTCTGTAGACACTCTGTGATCTCTCCTCCTCTCTCTGTCTGTTGCTCTTTATACACAGAACTTGGTGAAGTAGCTGAGGAGGGCCAGATTACTGCCTAATCATATAGTTTGTGCTGTCACTGTGTCGATATTAACATTCATTGAATAAATAAAATCACTTATGTTAAGAATGTCTCTGGCAGTTAGAGAAACAGACAATGCTTCTGAACAGAGCCAGCTTCTTGCAGGCTGGCAGGAAGATCGCTTGCCATCCCAGAACTTGTGCACGTCTATGGTGGCTGTAGCAATTCTATCCATTAGAACTCAGCTGCGATCGTGCCTGAATGAACTAGTGGATCCCACTGGAGAGGTGTTGTCAGATTTGACGAAAACTGACGTGGTAGACTGATTTTTTGGCTGCAGTGAGAGGAGGCTGTGGCCTGGGCTGTCGTACAGAAGCAGAGTTAATCTGTCGATAAACACTGGAGCAAGTACGAAAAGAGAGAATTGAGATGTTTCGATAGGCTGGGTTCCTTTTCACCAATATCCTGGCTGCGAGGTTTGCTAGTGTCACTCGGTAGGGTTTAAACTAGTAGGGCAGGGGGGGGTGGGAACCAGAGAAATAGGTCAGCAGGTGAAATAAATGACTGGGAACTAGTGAATATGGCCAGTAGGACTAAGAGGAAGAGCAGGCAGGGAGAAATTACTGAACACAGTGGGACTGGGGGTCTGAAATGCATTTGTTTCAATGCGAGAAGTAAAGCCTTCCTTTTTCATAAACCAGTGGTGAATTGGATTGTTTTGTCCAAACACACTCAAAGGTTGTGGTCTTCTGACATACTAACTTAGAGTTTAGTGCTTGGATTAGTACTTGGGACTATGATGTTATTGCTGTTACAGAGACTCGGTTGAAGGATGAACAGGATTGGCAGATAAACGTTCCAGGATTTAGATGTTTCAGGCAGGAGAGAGAGGGATGTAGAAGAGGTGGGAAGTTACACTGCTGGTTAAGGAGAATATCACAGCTGTACAACAGGAGGACACCTCGGAGGGCTTACGCAGCAAGGCAATATGGGTAGAGCTCCGGAATAGGAAGGGTGCAGACACAATGTTGGGGGTTTACTATGGGCCTCCCAATTGCCGGCGGGAGATTGAGGAACAGTTATGTAGGCAGATTTTGGAAAGATGTAAAAGCAATAGGGTTGTTGTGATGGGTGATTTTAACTTTCACTATATTGACTGAGAAACACTTCGTGCTAGGGGTTTGGATGGTGCAGAATTTGTAAGGTGCATCCAGGAGGGTTTCTTGAGACAATATGTAGACAGTCCAACTAGGGAAGGGGCAAAACTGGACCTGGTATTAGGGAATGAACCCGGCCAGGTGGTCGAAGTTTCAGTAGGGGAGCATTTCAGGAAAAGTGACCATAATTCAGGAAGTTTCAAGGTACTGGTGGATAAGGATAACAAGAGTCCTTGGGTTAAGGTGCTTAATTGGGGGAAGGCTAATTATAACAATATTAGGCAGGAACTGAAGAATCTAGACTGGAGGCGGATGTTTGAGGGCAAATCAACAACTGACATCTGGGGGGCTTTCAAACCTCAGTTGATAAGAATTCAGGACTGGCATGTTCCTGCTAGGATGAAGGATAAGCAAGGCAAGTTTCAGGAACCTTGGATAATGAAGGATATTGCGAGATTAGTCAAAAAGAAAAGGGAAGCATTCGTAAAGGCTAGAAGGCTGGGAACAGATGAAGTCTGTGGAGAATATAAAGAAAGTAGGAAGAAGCTTAAGCAAGGAGTCAGGAGGGCTAAAAGGGGTCATGAAAAGTCATTGGCAACCAGGATTAAGGAAAATCCCAAGGCCTTTTTTACATATGTAAAAAATAAGAGGGTAGCCAGGGAAAGGGTAGGCCCACTCAGGGACAGAGGTGGAAATCTGTGTGTGGAGCTAGAAGAAATGGGAGAGACACTAAATGAGTACTTCTCATCAGTATTCACCAAAGAGGAGTTAACGGTCGATTTGTCCAGGGAAGAGTGTGTAGATAGCCTGGATCATGTTGCAATCAAAAAAGAGAAGGTGTTAGGCGTCTTGAAGAATATTAAGGTGGATAAGTCCCCAGGGCCAGATGGGATCTACCCCAGAGTACTGAGGGAGGCAAGGGAGGAGATTGCTGGGGCCTTGACAGAAATCTTTATATCCTCACTGGCTACAGGTGAGGTCCCAGAGGACTGGAGAATGACCAATGTTGTTCCATTGTTTAAGAAGGGTAGCAGGAATAATCCAGGAAATTACAGGCCAGTGAACCTTACGTCAGTGGTGGGGAAATTATTGGAGAAGATTGTTTGTGACAGGATTTACTACCATTTGGAAGCAAATGGGCGTATTAGTGAGAGGCAGCATGATTTTGTGAAGGGGAGGTCGTGTCTCACTAACTTGATCGAGTTTTTCGAGGAACTGACAAAGATGATCGGCGATAGAAGGGCAGTTGATGTTATCTACATGGATTTCAGTAAGGCCTTTGACAAGGTCCCTCATGGAAGACTAGTACAAAAGGTAAAGTCGCACGGGATCAGAGGTGAGCTGGCAAGATGGATACAGAATTGGATTGGCGATAGAAGACAGAGGGTAGCAGTGGAAGGGTGCTTTTCTGAATGGAGAGCTGTGACTAGTGGTGCTCCGCAGGGATCAGTGCTGGGACCTTTGCTGTTTGTAGTATACGTAAATGATTTGGAGGAAAATGTAACTGGGCTAATTGGTAAGTTTGCAGACGACACTAAGGTTGGAGGAGTTGCAGATAGTGAAGAAAATTGTCAAAGGATACAACAGGATATCGATCGGTTGGAGACTTGGGCGGAGAAATGGCAGATGGAGTTTAATCCGGACAAATGCGAGGTAATGCATTTTGGAAGGTCTATTACAGGTAGGAATTATACAGTAAATGACAACCCTTAAGTGCATCGACGGGCAGAGGGATCTGGGTGTACAGGTCCACAGGTCACTGAAAGTGGCAACGCAGGTGGATAAGGTAGTCAGGAAGGCATATGGCATGCTTGCCTTCATCGGCAGGGGTATTGAGTATAAAAGCTGGGAACTCATGCTGCAGCTGTATAGAACCTTGGTTAGGCTACACTTGGAATATTGCGTGCAATTCTGGTCACCACATTACCAGAAGGATATGGAGGCATTGGAGAGGGTGCAGAGGAGGTCTACCAGGATGCTGCCTGGTCTGGAGGTTATTAGCTATCAGGAGAGGTTGGAGAAACTCAAGATTTTTCTCACTAGACTGATGGAGATTGAGGGGCGACTTGATAGAAGTTTACAAAATTATGAGTGGCATGGACAGAGTAGATAGAAGCTTTTTCCCAGGTGGAAGAGTCAATTACTAGGGGACATAGATTTAAGGTGAGAGGAGAAAACTTAAGAGGAGATGTGCGGGGCAAGTTTTTTACACAGAAGGTAGTGAGTGTCTGGAATTCGCTGTCAGAGGAGGTGGTGAAAGCAGGGATGATAGTGGCGTTTAAGAGGCAGCTTGACAAATACATGAATAGGATGGGAATAGAGGAATATGGACCCCGGAAGTGCAAAATGTTTTAGTTGACAGGCAATATGATCGGCACAGGCTTGGAAGGCCGAAGGGCCTGTTCCTGTGCTGTACTTTTCTTTGTTCTTTGTTCTTAAAAGGCCAAGATATTTAAAATAATGAAAGGACAGGTGTCGAGATGTTTCCACTGTTGGGGGAGTCCAAAACTAGGGACCATGAATATAAAGTAGTCACCAATAAACCCAAAGGAGAATTCAGCTTGCATTTATATAACGTTTAAATGTAATTCTGCATCTCGGGCACTTTTTAGGGATGATTATGAAACAAAATTTGACATCGAGCCACAGAAGTAAATATGAGGAAAAGCAGGGTGAAAGAGGTAGGTTTGAAGGAGCATCTTAAAGAAGGAGAGAGGATGAAAGATTTAGGAAGGGAATTCCAGAGCTTGGATCTTGGGCCATCAATGGAGTGATCAAAATTGGGGATCGGAAAAGAGGGCAGAATTGTAAGAGTGCAGAGTTCTTGGAGTGTTGTAGGGCCAGAGGAGGTTACAGAGATAGAAAGGGACAAGACTTGAATTTGATTTGAAAACACGGATGAGAATTTTTAAATTGGCGCATTACTGAACTGGGAGCCAATGTAGGTCAGTGAGCACAGGGATGAACAGAACTTAGTGAAGCTGGGATACGTACAGCAGAGTTTTGGATGTACTCGAGTTTATGGAGGGCAGAAGACGTGAGGTCAGCTAGGAGTGTATTTTAATAGTCATGTCGGGGGTAACAAAGGCATGATGAGAGATTCAGTTGCTGAGGTAGGGGTGGAGAATGGTGATGTTAGTTGCTGAAAATAGGCAGTTTTGGTAATGAAGGGGATGGGAGATTGGAAATTCAGCTTGGGGTCAAACATGACATCAGTTTGTGAAATGGTCTGGTTCAGCCTCAGTGTGGCCTGAAAGGGGGATGGAGTGTCAGCTAGGAACACAGTTTTTCTACTCATTGGCAATCCTGACACCAATGGAAGAGGAAACCTTGGAGTTTGGCAGGCTGGTGGCAGCAGACACCTTCACTGAATGTGAGAGAGGGATGTTACAAAGAGCAGCTGGAAGCATCGTGTAATAATCAGGTTGGAGCAGCTTGTGCGATTCTATCCAGCCGTTCAGCTGAATACCAGCAGGATCTCACAAGATGCAACCATTAAGATCTGCCAACTTCACTAAGGTCTCCTGTCTCCAGAAGGGGCAATGCCAGAGGTGCAGCAGCAGCGTGAGGGAAGGAGGAAACGTGGACGTGCTATAGTAGTAGGGGATTCCATAGTTGGGGTGCAGACAGACATTTCTGCGGCAATAGACATGACTCCAGGATGGTATGTTGCCTCCCTGGTGCCAGGGTCAAGGATGTCATAGCGCAGCTCAGTATGGGACCAATGACATAGGTAGGAAAATGAATGAGGTTCTGAAAGCAGATTTTAGGGAGTTAGGAAGGGAATTAAAAAGCAGGACCTCAAGAGCAGTAATCTCAGGATTACTCCCAGTGCCACATGCTAGTCAGCATAATTTACTGTGTTTATTAAATGCGAGTACCACCCACAAATACAACTAAAAGTATATGAATAGGAAGATTGAGCAGTTCAACACAAGGTTAGAGAAATGGAGTAGGAGGGAGGGTTTCAGATTTCGGAGGCATTGGGAGTGGTTCTTGGGCAGGTGGGACCTGTACAAGAAGGATGGGTTACACCTTAACAGGACTGGGGCTAATGCCCTTGTGGGGAGGTTTGCTAGTGCTGTTGGGGAGGGTTTAAACTAAATTGGCAGGGGGATGGAAACCTGGGGAAATTCAGAGTGTAGAGGAGAAAAGCTGGCAGTGGGAAGTAGAGAAGTATTAACTGATGAGGATATATCAGACAGCAGTATCAAGGTGTATAGAATACTTAGAGAATTTGATAGATTTAGAGCAGGCATTAAATGGGGTCAGAATAAGGGGGAAAAGTAATAACAGCATGTATGTGACTGCACGGAGTGTGGTTAATAAGATTGGTGAACTGCATGCACAGATTGACAAATGGAATTATGATATTATTGCTACAACAGAGACCTGGCTCAAAGAAGGGTAGGACCAGGCGTTAAATATTCCTGGGTATGAGGTGTTTAGGAGAGACAGGAAAGGAAGAAAAGGGGCTGGGGGGGCATAGAAATATTGGTTAAAGATGGTATTACAATACTGGAGAGAGAGGATGTTCCAGAGGGGTCAAGGACAGAATCACTGCGGCTAGAGGTAAGGAATGGGAACGGTACAATAACATTGATTGGTGTAGTATATAGACAACCAACTAATGGAACAAATTTGCTAAGAAATTACGGAGAGGTGCAAAAATTATAGAACAATTATAATGAGGGGCTTCAATTATCCAAATATAGACTCGGATAGGAATAGTACAAAGGGACAAGAGGGGCAAGACTTCCTGGAATGTGTTCAAGATAATTTTCTGCAGCAGTATGTTTCCAGTCCAACTAGAGGACATGCATTTTTGGACCTGGTTCTGGGGAATAAGTTGGCCCAAGTGGATCAAATATCAGTGGGAGAGCCTCTAGGGGACAGTAACCATTGTATCATAAGGTTTAGGTTAATCATGGAAAAGGACAGAGAACAATCCAGAGCGGAATTGGCGGAAAGCTAACTTCGATGGGATGAGAATGAATCTGAGTCGAGTGAGTTGGAATCAAATGTTGGCAGAAAAGATGGTGGCTGAACAATGGGCCACCTTCAATGAAAAAGTATTGCAGGCAATGTTAAGGTATATTCACTTGAAGGGGAAAAGTAGGACAAATAAATCCAGAGCATCCTGGATGATGACAGAAATAGAGGTGAAGATGAAAAGGAGGAAGTGAACATACGACAGATGTCAGGTAGAAAATACAATGGAGAATCAGGCTGAATATAGAAGGACCAGAGAGGAAGTGAAGAAACTAATAAGAAAAGCAAGGAGAGAGCATGAAAAGAGGCTGTCAGCGAACATAAAAGGGAAGCTCAAGGTCTCCTATAAGCGTGTTAATAATAAAAGGGTGGTAAAAGAAAGAGTAGGGTTGAGAAGGGACAAAAAAGGGGACTTGCACGTAAGTAAGAAGATGCTACCCAGGCCGAGGTGTGAGAGGAGGTAACTGGTACACGAGAAGAATTTGCAATTGAGAAGAAGGGGATTTTAGAAAGGCTATCTTTACTTAAAATAGGTAAGGTTCTGAGACCAGATGAGATGCATCCAAGGTTCTGAGGGAGGTGAGAGTGGAAATTACAGAGGCACTAGTGATAATCTTCCAGTCTTCCTTAGACACAGGAGAGGTGCCAGAGGACTGGAAAACTGTGAATGTTACACCCTCATTCAAAAAGGGGTGCAAGGATGAAGCTGGCAATTACAGGCCAGTCAGTTTGTCCTCAGTGGCAGGTAAACATCTGGAAACTAAAGTATGGGATAAAATCAATAATTACTGAAACAAGAGCAGGATAATTAAGGAAAGCCAGCATGGATTCATTAAGGGAAAATCATGTTTAACTAACTTGCTGGAGTTTTTTGAGGAGGTAACAGAGAAGGTTGATAAAGGAAATGCTGTTGATGTGTATATGGATTTTCAAAAGGCATTTGATACAGTGCCACACAACAGACTTGTGAGCAACATTCTAGCTCATGGAATAAAAGGGAAAGTAGGAACTTGAATGAGAAATTAGCAGAGTGACAGAAAGCAGAGTAGTGATAAATGGTTGTTTTTCAGATTGGAGGAACATTTGTTGTGGAGTTTCCCAGGGGTCAGTGTTGGGACCCTTGCTCTTCCTGATATACATTAATGACCTAGACCATGGTGTGCAGGGCATGATTTCAAAATGTGCAGATGATACAAGATTGGATGGAGGTAGTCTTGAACTTCAAAAGGACATAGACATGTTAGTGGATTGGTGCAGGAATGGAGGGAGCTCAGTGTATATGTACATAGGTCATTGAAGATGGCAAGGCCATGTTGAGAGAGCAGTTAATAAAGCATATAGTATCTTAGGCTTTATTGATAGGAGCATTGACTACAAGAGTGAGGAGTTCGTGTTGAACTTGTATAATATGCTAGTTAGGCCTCATCTAGAGTATTGTGTCCAGTTCTGGGCCCATACTTGAGAAGGATGTGAAGGCATTGGAGAGAGTACAGAGGAGATTCACAAGAATGATTCCCGGGATGAAGAACTGTAGCTATGAGGATAGATTGGAGAGTTTGGGACTGTTTTCCTTGGAGAAAAAAGGCTAAGAGGTGATTTGATAGAGGTATTCAAGATCCTGAGGGATTCTCCTGGAAACTGTTCCCACTCAAGAGAACATGAAGAGCTAGAGGGCACAGATTCAAAATATTTGGCAAAAGGAGTAAATGTGATGTGAAGAAAGATTTTTTCACCCAGAGGGTGGTTGGAGTCTGGAACAAACTTCCTGATAGGGTGGTGGAGGCAGGTTCAATTGAGGTGTTCAAATGGGAATTGGATTGCTGTCTGAAAAGAGAGAATGTGCAAGGTTATGGGAATAAGGCGGGTGAGTGGGACTCAGTGGAGTGCTCTTTCAGAGAGCCAGTGGATACTTGATGGGCTGAATGGCCTCCTTCTATACTGTAAAGATACTGTGATGCTGTGACCTTCCTTCCATAATAAGGTCAGAAGTGGGGATGTACACTGATGATTGCACAATGTTCAGCACTATTCGTGACTCCTCAGATAGTGAAGCAGCCCAGGGGTTTACCATTGACCAGAAACTGAACTGGACTAGCCATATAAATACTGTGCCTGCAAGAGCAGGTCAGAGGCCAGGAATTGTGCGACAAGTAACTCACCTCCTGACTCTCCAAAGCCTGTCCACCATCTACAAGGCCCAAGTCAGGAGTGTGATGGAATACTCTCCAGTTGCCTGGATGAATGCAGCTCCAACAACACTCAAGAAGCTTGACACCATCCAGGACAAAGCAGCCTGCTTGATTGGCACCATATCCACAAACATTCACTCCCTCCACCACCAACGCACAGTAGCAGCAGTGTGTACCATCTACAAGATGCACTGCAGGAACTCACCAAGGCACCTTCAACAGCACCTTCCAAACACACGACCACTACCACCTAGAAGGACAAGGGCAGCAGATAGATGGGAACACCTGGAAATTCCCTCCAAGCCACTCACCATCCTGACTTGGAAATATATCACAGTTTCTTCACTGTCGCTGAGTCAAAATCCTGGAACTCCCTCCCTAACAGCACTGCGGGTGTACCTACACCACATGGACTACAGCGGTTCAAGAAGGCAGCGCACTACCACCTTCTCAAGGGCAATTAGGGATGGGCAATAAATGCTGGCCTAGCGAGTGATGCCCACATCTCGTGAAACAATAAAGAAAAAGATGCCCACCCATTTCCCTTTGATGTTCCATAAGTACCCAGTTTGTGCATGACCCCTGAGGCTCAGCATTTGTGTCCAACTGAGCAGAGCTTGACGTGCCCTTTGCCCTCTGACAGCGGGTCTCTTCAGCTGTTCCTGCCTCCAGCACCTGCTCGGACTCACAAGTGAGGTGCGCCTCATTGTATACCACTTTTTCTCCTTGTGATGTTGGACCCACTGAGGTGAGTGTATGTGTGCTGGTTTAGTCACTTAATGGCGTTTCCTAAGACTGCTGTTCCCCCCTCTGAGGACATGATGGCCTTCCCCCTCATCTCCTGCAAAGTACCTGCAGGAGAAGAATGAAAGGAGTTAGTGCTGTACGGAGGTGAAATAGGGTTTCATTTTTCCACGCTTCAAGAGCATGATCGTTAATGGTGGCATCGATTTAATATGAGTGACAGCTAAGTGCTGTAAGATTTTTGGATTCGGGGGCCACAGATATCTAAAATAGGCTATTCATAAGTAATTTTATCTAGTTTATTAAGAAGCAAAGTTTAGATACAATGTATGAACTAATTGGGCAGAAAAGGTATACGACTTGACAGTTGTGAGTGGTTTACTGATCCCGGAGGATGAACGGATAGTTGGCACAGTGTGTTGATCTCAACAGCTTGTGATAACACGATTCTGCTCTCTCATCAAAGTGTTAGGAGACTCTTCCCTCGATCTCTTAGTCTTCCTCCTCCTCCTCTGATCCATCTTCCATCTACAGAAGATGGCTGCCCAATGAATGCTGCCACTTCACCAGCATCGCCCCCCTGTCCCTCAGCACTTGTTGATTTTGCCTCTTACCGGGGGCTGGGGGCTGGTGGCTTACCCAATGTCAATCATCGATTCAGATCCTTGTGACCAATGGATACAGGGCAGGTACCCAGGAACTCAAGGTGGTCACCTCCTCCCGTGTGTCATTAACACTTTAATCACAGGACATAGGACATTCTGGAAGAATTTGTGTTTAAAAGACAGTGTCCCTTAAAGGGTTCACACAAGACTCTGATTCCTGGCAAAAGCATCCATTTAGAAGAAAGAGTAATTAAGCAGTTGTGAAAATAAACTGTGAACCTCTTGACCTGGGTGGACTGTGTACAAAAGGGGCTACATGGGTTTTTCTGAATGTGAAGAAAAACCATGTCTGGAAGACTGGGTTTTAATAAGTGGGTTTTGGTTTTGCTTTTGAGAAGGAAGACAGCAGCCTTTTTGCAGTCCAGAACCAGTCCACAGCTGGAAGTGAATACAAGTTGCTGCTAAGCTGCGACATGCTGATGTAGAGTACCTGCAAGTGTTCCTCTAGCCCTCTTGGAAGGCAGTGCCAGAGTCATTAATTGTTTTGCAGATCAGTGTTGAGAGACCAACTGTATAACCCTGATGACATTTCAAGGACTCCATTGCCTTTGAACCATTGACTTTGACAGAAATTCTCCATTTCTATTTTAATTTCATTGCTTGTGTGTGTGGATTTGTGTGTGTGTCCATGTGTGGGTGTGTGGATTTGTAGTATGTGTCCATGTGCGTGTGTGTGTGTCCATATGTGTGTATATGTGTCTGTGCATGTGTGTGCATGCGTATGTGTGCATGTGTGTGTGTGTGTGTCAATGTATGTGTCTCTGTGTGTGTCCATGTATGCGTCTGTGTGTGTGCGTGTCTGTGTGTCCGTGTGTTTGTGTCCGTTTGTGTGTGTCTGCGTGTGTGTGTGTCCATGTATGTGTCTATGTATGTGTGTCTGTTTTGTGTCTGTGTGTGTGAGAGAGAGAGACTTAAGGTATCTGGAAAGAGTAATGAGTATAATTTCATATTCCATACTGTATGTGGATAAGTTTTATCTTTCTATTCAAGAAGACTGTTTTTTATAATAAACTAATAAGTTTGTTGTTTATTGAAAGAAGCCTGGTTACAGTTTCTTTTATTCTGGATAACAGTAGTGAAGGTAAATAATTGGCCATTTTGGTGAGTGAATTGAACATTTACACTCAAGCTGTGGCCTGTGGAGCAGTGGGGCTGGATCACCTGCACACACCCCCCATCCTGGTCATAACACCTGTTCATCACTCTGCTCGAGGTCAGCTTTTTAGTTTACATCATGCTGAGGGTGATTTCCTGGCCCTTTTATATGTAAACACTCGCAGAGATAAGGGGTACACAAGATGCCATCCTACCAACTTAGGAATGTCAACATGGAAGCCTGAACCAAGTGACTTCTTCCAAGGACTGTTTCGAAATTTTTTGTTTTTGTTTTTGTTTTTGTTCCAGGTATTTTTGTTTTTGTTCTAGATTTCCAGCATCCGCAGTATTTTGCTTTTATCTAACTGTTTAGAAATTGCCTTTCCAGAGAGAGAGAAGTGTTACCTAACCTCATAAGAATGCTATACCATGCAGAATACCAGTTTGTCAAAGCCCCATTTTCTCTCAGTGCCATGTAGCATGTAATGAGTTCACCCGGGCCATCCCCATCCCTTCATTGGCAATGGCCTACACTGCTGCCATCCTGTCAATCTCCTAGGCTTTCTCCTCAATTGTGGTGAGGATAACCATGGATCCAGCTCCACCCCTACTTCCCTGCCTGTCCCGGCAGGGGTGGAGTCCCCAAAAACCATGAGAAAAGGCTGAGAGTTCGGATTGTGAGGTGTTAAGTTATTGCTGTGGGCAGTGTTAGGGTGGGAAGGTTGGGCTGGGGTACCAGATGGTGCCAGGTTGGGGATGAATGTTAATGCTGTATGCTGAGCTGGAGACTTGAGGAGGAGCCTGGACAGGAAGGATTGTGTGTGACAGAAAAGCGTGCGGCTCAGAGTATTGCTGTACATAAGACTGCAAGGAGATTAGACAGTGATGGCTGCAAACTGAGGACACACCTTATCAGACTTCAGGAGATCATTGCAACGTTTATGGCACTGGCGTCACATCCTCTACAATCTCAAGCCAAGATTGTTTGGTAAGACTTGCTGGTGATCTCCTGCTCTCTTCTGGAAGAAGGATTCCTGTGCTTCCAGCATTACCTGCAGGGATGTAACCAGTGAGATACCTTTCCCACATCACCAAGCACTGATCCATTGTTCTCTTTCCTGCCTCACACTGTGATTCACACCATAAGGTGCTGACATTCTGAGTCCCTTTAAATACAGATTCTTCATTCCTACATTCCACATGTCATCCTGCCTGCGCTGTCTAATTGGTTGGTGAACCTGGAGCCAGACTATTAATTGCTTGGCTCTAGAAAAGAGCCACCAGGGGACCTGCTCATTGGGGAGTGAAGTTTCCAGGTCAGAAATTGACCCAGAGACTAGGAAGCAGTAAGTTTCCAGCTGGTATCTATAGAAACCTCTTTTCTTAAAAAAATACAGACTCCATGGATAATTTTCATATAAATAAAACTTTCAAAACGGTTGTAAAACAATCAAACTGATTTCTGTTGAGATTAACAGAGATTTGACTTGCTGAATACTACTGTTCTCCTCTATAAGCACGTTAGCAGACGAGTGTGTCTCGGCCAAAGTTTTGGCAGATTCTGATAGCGTCAACTAAAACATTAGAATTTTAGAAAATACATTCGGGGAATCAATTCACAATTTTTATTTAATTTTGTTTAAATTTGAAATTTCAGTTCCTCAGAAGCCAAATACCTGTTGAAACTTTTTCCCCTTAAAGTATTTTGTTATTCAGTTCTTCCAAGGCAAACGTAATGTAATGTTTACAGAAAAAGCACTATTCGAAAATGTGACAGAATCTGCACACAACTGGAAAGAACTTGAATGCCAGGTAATCTGCTTGGAGCCTTGTGTACAGTGAGCTCAGCTTGTGCAGTGTTGGAACGTTTTATTCTTATCTTTCCCAAGAAACATAACATTACAGCAGGAAAAACAGTAGACAACAAAAGTTGCTACTGCATGGATATTAAAACACAGAATATACAGTGAAACATTTAAATTCAAAATGAATGTATTATTTTGGAGCACACCACACAAGTCATTGGCAATGAATAGGTGGTGAACAGAGTCGCTGTCAGTTAACTGATCATCGGAGCCTCATGTAGGCAATGGCGAATTAAATGAAGGGCAAAGGGCACACCAACAAATAGGTGAATTCATGGAGGACTGAGTATTTGTGAATTCAAAGAGCGCTGGGCATGTTATCAGGTAAAAGAGGAGGAGGCAACAGTGAATTCCTATTGCTTACCCTGACTGCTGCTCCATCCCATCTCTAAAGCTTCAAAATGACACTGGTCTCGACAAGAATTCTGTTCAAAGCACTATAAATGATTACTGTGGGCTTATTGGCTGTTAAGATAAGTTTAAAAAAACTGAGGGAGTGTTTAGCTGAAGGAATAGTTTACAAAGATGCTTAAATCTATGACAAGCTCATAGAGCATAATAGGGGAAAGCAGGTCAGAGTTGGGGTCACAGCCCAGCACATAAATGCAAAAGATACGGCTGAAGCATCTGCGACCACCTTCAGCCAGGAGTGCCAAGTGGATGATCCATCTCGGCTCCTCTGGAGGTCCCCAGCCTCAGTATGATGGAATACTCCCCACTTGCCTGGATGAGTGCAGCTCCAAAAACACCTAAGAAGCTTGACACCATCCAGGACAAAGCAGCCCGCTTGATTGGCACCCCACCCACAAACATTCACTCCCTCCACCACCGACGCACAGTAGCAGCAGTGTGTACCATTTACAAGGTGCACTGCAGAAATTCACCTAGGCACCTTAGGCAGCACATTCCAAACCCACGACCACTACCATCTAGAAGGACAAGGGCAGCAGACACATGGGAACACCACCACCTGGAAGTTCCCCTCCAAGTCATTCACCATCCTGACTTGGAACTATATCGCTGTTCCTTCACTGTCGCTGGGTCAAAATCCTGGAAATCCCTCCCTAACAGCACTGTGGGTGTACCTACACCACATGGACTGCGGCAGTTCAAGAAGGCAGCTCACCACCACCTTCTGAAGGGCAGCTAGGGATGGGAAGTAAATGCTGGTCTTACCAACAATGCCCAGATCCCGTGACAAAATAAAAACAAACCCATTTCACAACATCAGGGCCACCTGAACTTTCTCCCTGGTAAATACTGAAGAAAAATATTTAATATTAACTACCATTTGTTGTTGCTGCTGTTCATTTTATCTGGCCCATCCCTTTGTGCTCCTATTCAGTCCTGACTTCTTTTATTCTTATTTATTTTTTGATATGTCCATAAATGACTTGGATATTGAAATACAAAGTAAAATTTCAAATCTTGCTGGTGATTCCAGACTTGAAGGTGTGGCAAAAAATGAGGATGATACCAATCGATTGCAATAAGACGCAGGCCAGCAGAATGGGCTGTCAAGTGGTGGTTGGAATTGGATACTGTGAAGTGTGAGGTGATGCATTTTGATAGAAGAGGTGGGCTGCAGCAATATAGATTTAATGGCATAATTCTAATGGGTGTGCAGGATAGAGGAACCTGGGGGTTCATGTGCACTGATTTTTGAGAGGACATATTGAGAAGGGTTAGTAAAGCAGATGGGATTGGGCTTCATAAGCAGAGGTACTGAGTACAAAAGCAGGGGAGTTATGCTGAATCTTTATAAAGCTCTGGTTAGGCCCCAATTAGAATATTGTGTCCAGTTCTGGTCACCACACTTTAGGAAGGATGCGAGGGTCCTTGAGAGGGTGCGGAGGAGATTTATTGGAATGGATCCAGGGGTGAGGGATTTTAGTTACAAGGTTAGGTCGGAGAAGCTGGGGTTGTTCTCCTTGGAGCAAAGGAGATTGAGGGGAGATTTGATAGAGGGGTACGAGATTAAGAGAGGTTTAGATAAGGTAGACAAAGAAAAGCTGTTCCCATTGGCTAATGGTATAAGGACTGGGGGGCACAGATTTAAGGTTTTGAACAAGAGATACAGGGGGAATGTGAGGAAGAACTTGTTTACACAGCAAGTGGAACGAAGTGGTTCTATCTTAAAAGGGGTGCTTGAACAGAGCGAGACAAGTGGTGTATGTACACAAATCTATGTGCGTGGCAGGAAAAATTGAGAAGGATATTAAAAAGCATATGGCATCTTGGTTTTATGAATAAAGGTATATGGTATTATGTTCAATTTTTATCACCACCCACATGATCTATCCTTGGCCTCCCTCCTATTTTTCATCTAATTTCCTCCCCTCAGTGGCTTCAGCTAAAGACACAATGTTAGGTCTAGAGGACTTATGCAAAAAGGCAAGGCAACTAACTCGCGTGAAAATACGGAAGTGGACAAGGGCTAAGACCAGTCAGTTCAAAAGAGGTCTGGCCCAGGTGGGTTGGAATCAAATCTCGGCAGGTAAAACAGTAAATGAACTGTCGGGGCTTTGAAACAGGAGATGGCTCCAGTACAGAGTTGACACCAAAACATTGTATGCTTTCAAGAAGGAGTTAGATGTAGCTCTTGGTGCGAAAGGGATCAAAGGGTATGGGGAGAAAGCAGGGGCAGGCTATTGAGTTGGATGATCAGCCATGATCATAATGAATGGCGGAGCAGGCTCGAAGGGTCGAATGGCCTATTCCTGCTCCTTGTTTCTATGTTTCTATGACACACTCCCATGAGGAGAAAGGAAGGGTATCCAAAGCTGGAGATTAAATAGAAATAGAAAAAAAGAGGTTTATGATAAATATCAGGTTGAGTAGAGAAACAAGCTAAATACAGAAAGTTGGGAAGAGAACAGAGGAAGGGAAAAAAGAGGGGAAGAGAGTGTATATGAGAATGGATCAGCAGGCTAATGTAAAAGGGAACGCCAAAGTCTGTTCATAAACATAAATTGTAAAAGGATTGTCAAAGGATGAGTGGGACCAAATAGGGACGAAAACTATATTATTTGGAGGCAGAGGGTGTGGCTGAGGTACATGGAGTACTTTGCATTTGCCTTGACTAAAGCGAATGCTGACCTTGTCACAGTAAAGGAGGTTGCAGTGATAGTGGATGGGATAAAAATACATAAACAGGAGGGACTGGCAGTGCTTAAAGTAGAAAAGTTAAGTCGATCTGGAAGTAGTGCATCCAAGGTCACTGAGGGAAGCAAGGGTGAAAATTGTCGAGGCGCTGGTCAAAATCTTCCAATCCTCCTCAGATAAGGGTGTGGTGAAAGGGGACTGCAGGATTGCAAATCTTATGCCCTTGTTTACAGAATGGGAGAAGGATAAACGACATGCCAGTCAGTCAAACATTGGTGGTGGACAGACCTTTTAGAGACAATAATCAGGATCAAGTTAATTGGTGTTTCGTAGCAAGAATGTGGAGAGACAACATAAACTAAGTGGTACAATTTTAAAGGGGGTGCAGGAACAGAGAAACTTAAGGTGGGTATTCACACAAATCTAAGAAGGCTGTTGGAAAAATATTTGGTGTTTTGTCTTGGATTCGGGCTTGGTTGGGGTTTCTTTAGGGTTTGCCTGTTACCCTAAGAATGTTACCACAGATTCACTCTTGTTCATTTACAAATCTAAGGGGGCCTCAATAGTCTGCACAAGGTTGTCCTTCTGCTTCCCTCCAGATCGCAGTGACTGAATCATGTGACATTGCAGCATACATCAGTAGTTAGGTCAGTATCAGGTGTTCCTGATGTTAACCCTTGAATCATACAAATCTGGGAACACTGCAAATAAATAAAGGGATCCTTGTCTTTATTAATAAAGGAAGGGAGTTTAAAAAGATACAAAAGGGCGGTGGAGGCAGAGTCAATGAATATTTTGAGGGGTGAGTTAGAAAGATTCTTGATCGACAAGGGAGCCAAAGGGTATTAGCGGTCGGCAGGAAAGTGAAGTTGAGGCCATGATCTTATTGAATGGTGGAGCAGGCTCGAGGGGCTGAATGGCCTACTCCTACTTCTAATAGGTACATTAGTATTTGAAACACTGGTCAGCACACAGCTAGATTGCATACAATTCTGGAACCACCTTTTAGGAAGGATATCAAGGCCTTGCAGAGGAGATTTTCCGGAGATGAGGGACTTCAGTGTGGATAGATTGGAGAAGCTGGATGGCTCTCCTTAGAACAGAGAATGTTAAAAGATGATTTTCATAATTATGAAGG
Organism: Cetorhinus maximus; assembly: GCF_964194155.1. Taxonomy (NCBI): domain Eukaryota; kingdom Metazoa; phylum Chordata; class Chondrichthyes; order Lamniformes; family Cetorhinidae; genus Cetorhinus; species Cetorhinus maximus. The sequence goes on from NW_027597638.1 coordinate 67,562, forward strand.
ATTTTAATAGAGTAATCAAATGGTCAGTAACCAGAGAAGACAGATGAAGAAAAAAGCCACAGGTGACATGAGGAAAATGTTTCTCACTCAACGAGTTGGTGTAACCTGGAAAGCACTAACTGAAAGGATGGTCAAAGCAAATTCAACTGGGGACAAATAGAGAAAGGAAGCAGGGGAATGGGGAAAGAGAAGGGAAGGTGATTATTTGGATAGCTCCCTGGGAGAACCACAACGGCTGCCATGGACTGAATGGACTCTGTAGTAGAACCTGGGGGAACATGGAGTTGTTAGCCCCATCTCCCAGACACACTGGCACCACCCCCAGACATACTGGCAACACCCCCAGACATACTGGCAACGCCCCCAGACACACTGCCCCCACCCCCAGACACACTGACCCAACCCCCAGACATACTGGCAACGCCCCCAGACACACTGCCCCACCCCCAGACACACTGACCCCACGCCCAGACACACTGACACCACCCCCAGACACACTGCCCCACCCACAGACACACTGACCCCACGCCCAGACACACTGACACCACCCCCAGACACACTGGCACCACCCCCAGACATACTGGCAACGCCTCCAGACACACTGCCCCCACCCCCAGACACACTGGCACCACCCCCAGACACACTGACCCCACACCCAGACACACTGACACCACCCCCAGACACACTGCCCCACCCCCAGACACACTGACCCCACACCCAGACACACTGACACCACCCCCAGACACACTGACACCACCCCCAGACACACTGCCCCACCCCCAGACACACTGACCCCACTCCCAGACACACTGACACCACTCCCAGACACACTGACACCACCCCCAGACACACTGCCCCACCCCCAGACACACTGCCCCCACCCCCAGACACACTAGCCCCGCCCCTGGACATGTTGGAACCAGCTCCGCCCCGGCCCGAGCACCGCCCCGGTCCTAGCTCCGCCCCGGTCCGAGCTCCTCCCCGGCCCTAACTCCGCCCCGGCCCTAGCTCCGCCCTTGCCCTAACACCGCCCCGGTCCGTGCTCCACCCAGGCCCTAGCGCCGCCCCGGCCATAGCTCCGCCCTTGCTCTAATACCGCCACGATCTTAGCTCCGCCCCGGCCCAGACTCCACCCTTGCCCTAACTCCGCCCCAGTCCTAGCTCCGCCCCGGCCCAGACTCCGCCCTTGCCCTAACTCCGCCCCAGTCCTAGCTCCGCCCTTGCCCTAACTCCGCCCCCGTCCTAGATCCGATCTTGCCCTAACACCGACCCGATTCTAGCTCCGCCCCGGCCCGTGCACCGCCCCGGCCCTAGCTCCGCCTTTGCCCTAACTCCGACCCGGACCTAGCTCCGCCCAGGCTGGAAGTCCCAGTATGCAACAGGTCGGAGCGACGTCGGTGCCGGCTGGTGGTGCGCATGCGCTGCGGCCTAGCCCAGCTGTCAGCCTGGCCGGAGATAATGGCGAGTAACCGGCAGAGCCCGAGCCCCCAGCCTGGACCCGGAGCCATTACAGGAAGCGGAGCGGCAGCCGCCTCCTCCACTCCCACTCCGGGCAGCAGCCGCGGCACGGGCAGAGGTTCTGGATCTGGGGCAGCCGGAAGAAAACGGCCCCTTCTCAACGGCCTGGTCAACTCGTATGAAGATAAAAGCAGCGACTTCGTCTGGTGAGAGAGAGAGAGACCAGGGGGGAGAGAGAGAGAGAGAGACCAGGGGGGAGAGAGAGAGAGAGACCAGGGGAGAGAGAGAGAGAGAGACCGGGGTGGGGGGAGAGAGAGAGAGAGACCAGGGGGGAGAGAGAGAGAGAGACCAGGGGGGAGAGAGAGAGAGAGACCAGGGGGGGGAGAGAGAGAGAGAGACCAGGGGGGAGAGAGAGAGAGAGAGACCAGGGGGGAGAGAGAGAGAGAGAGACCAGGGGGGAGAGAGAGAGAGAGAGACCAGGGGAGAGAGAGAGAGACCAGGGGAGAGAGAGAGAGACCAGGGGAGAGAGAGAGAGAGAGAGACCAGCAGGGAGAGAGAGAGAGAGACCAGGGGGGAGAGAGAGAGAGAGACCAGGGGGGAGAGAGAGAGAGAGACCAGGGGGGAGAGAGAGAGAGAGACCAGGGGGGAGAGAGAGAGAGAGACCAGGGGGGAGAGAGAGAGAGAGAGACCAGGGGAGAGAGAGAGAGAGAGAGACCAGGAGAGAGAGAGAGAGAGAGAGACCAGGGGGGAGAGAGAGAGAGAGAGAGAGACCAGCGGGGAGAGAAAGAGACCAGGGGGGAGAGAGAGAGACAGAGACCAGGGGAGAGAGAGAGAGGGCTGAGAGAGAGAGACAGACCAGGGGGGTGAGAGCGAGAGAGAGAGAGACCAGGGGGGTGAGAGAGAGAGAGACCAGGGGGGAGAGAGAGAGAGAGACCAGGGGGGAGAGAGAGAGAGAGACCAGGGGGGAGAGAGAGAGAGAGACCAGGGGGGAGAGAGAGAGAGAGACCAGGGGGGAGAGAGAGAGAGAGAGACCAGGGGAGAGAGAGAGAGAGAGAGACCAGGAGAGAGAGAGAGAGAGAGAGACCAGGGGGGAGAGAGAGAGAGAGAGAGAGACCAGCGGGGAGAGAAAGAGACCAGGGGGGAGAGAGAGAGACAGAGACCAGGGGAGAGAGAGAGAGGGCTGAGAGAGAGAGACAGACCAGGGGGGTGAGAGCGAGAGAGAGAGAGACCAGGGGGGTGAGAGAGAGAGAGAGAGACCAGGGGGGTGAGAGAGAGAGAGAGAGAGACCAGGGGGGTGAGAGAGAGAGAGAGAGAGACCAGGGGGGTGAGAGAGAGAGAGAGAGACCAGGGGGGTGAGAGAGAGAGAGAGAGACCAGGGGGGTGAGAGAGAGAGAGAGAGACCAGGGGGGTGAGAGAGAGAGAGAGAGATCAGGGGGGAGGGAGTGAGAGAGACATGGGGAGAGAGAGAGAGACCAGGGGAGAGAGAGAGAGACCAGGGGGGAGGGAGTCAGAGAGACCAGGGGAGAGAGAGAGACCAGGGGGTAGGGAGTGAGAGTGACCAGGGGAGGAGAGAGAGAGAGAGAGACCAGGAGGGAGTGAGAGAGACCAGGGGGAAGAGAGAGAGAGAGAGAGAGACCAGGGGGGAGAGAGAGAGAGAGAGAGACCAGGGGGGAGAGAGAGAGAGACCAGGGGGGAGAGAGAGCGAGAGAGACCAGGGGGGAGAGAGAGCGAGAGAGACCAGGGGGGGGAGAGAGAGAGAGAGAGACCAGGGGGGGAGAGAGAGAGAGAGAGCCCAGGGGGGGGGGGGGAGAGAGAGAGAGAGAGACCAGGGGGGAGAGAGAGAGAGAGAGAGACCAGGGGGAAGAGAGAGACAAGGGGAGAGAGCGAGAGAGAGACCAGGGGGGAGGGAGTGAGAGAGACCAGGGGGGAGGGAGGGAGAGAGACCAGGGGGGAGGGAGGGAGAGAGACCAGGGGGGAGGGAGGGAGAGAGACCGGGGGGGAGGGAGGGAGAGAGCGATCAGGGGAGGGAGAGAGAGAGCGATCAGGGGAGGGAGAGAGAGAGCGATCAGGGGAGGGAGAGAGAGAGAGCGATCAGGGGAGAGAGAGAGAGATAGAGCGATCAGGGGAGAGAGAGAGAGAGAGAGATAGAGCGATCAGGGGAGAGAGAGAGAGAGAGCGATCAGGGGTGGGAGAGACAGAGAGAGAGAGCGATCAGGGGAGGGAGAGAGAGAGAGCAATCAGGTTAGAGACAGAGAGCGATCAGGTTAGAGACAGAGAGAGAACGATCAGGGGGGAGAGAGAGAGAGAGAGCGATCAGGGGTGGCTGAGAGAGAGAGCGATCAGATGAGGGAGAGAGAGAGAGAGAGAGCGATCAGGAGAAAGAGAGAGAGAGCGATCGGGGTGGCAGAGAGAGAGAGGGATCAGATGAGGGAGAGAGAGAGAGAGAGCGATCAGGGGAGAGAGAGAGAGCGATCAGGGGAGCGAGAGTGCGATCAGGGGAGCGAGAGTGCGATCAGGGGTAGAGAGAGAGAGCGAGCGATCAGGGGAGCGAGAGAGAGCAAGCGATCGGGGAGAGAGAGAGAGCGATCAGGGGAGAGAGAGAGAGAGCGATCAGGGGAGAGAGAGAGAGAGCGATCAGGGGAGAGAGACAGAGCGATCCGGGGAGAAAGAGAGGGAGCGATCCGGGGAAAGAGAGAGAGAGAGCGATCGGGGGAGAGAGAGCGAGAGCGATCGGGGGAGAGAGAGCGAGAGCGATCGGGGGAGAGAGAGAGAGCGATCGGGGGAGAGAGAGAGAGCGATCGGGGGAGAGAGAGAGAGCGATCGGGGGAGAGAGAGAGAGCGATCGGGGGAGAGAGAGAGAGAGCGATCGGGGGAGAAAGAGAGAGCGCGATCGGGGGAGAGTGAGAGAGAGCGATCGGGGGAGAGAGAGAGAGCGCGATCGGGGGAGAGAGAGTGAGAGCGATGGGGGGAGAGAGAGTG